>NC_012875.2:54185592-54291938 GCF_000003195.3 Sorghum bicolor
GATTGACCAGATTCTGGTTCAAAAGAAGTCCCGGACAATGATTTACAGGCACTGTTCCAACACCATCCTGTCACGTACTACATGTAGGTGTACTGGGCTGGGCTATGGCTAACAACGACGGATTACAACAATGGACGGCAAGGCAACATTAGGCAGGCAGGCATGGAGTAGGAACAGTGCCTGTGTCCAGGGAGCACAAGCCTACGTGGCACGGGGAGCCCAGTCAAACACCTGCTTCACCTTCTAGAAAGAATGGTACTGACTCTCAATGGCAATTTACAAATAACTAGCTTAAGAAATCGTTAACTATTAGGAAGTCATTGGCTATTGTGGAGAGTATTGTGAGAGAGTTATTTATAGAAGATTGTGTTATATTAGCTATCTATGAGTCGCTAACTATTAGAAAGTCGCTAGCTATTTTATCTCTCCTTGATAGCCAATGAGAGTCATACTTTTTTATTATTTTTATACGTCATCTCGCTAGCTATTTGTAAAGTGTTATTGAGAGCCAATATAATTCTTTCTAGCTAGCTTTTTGATAACCATTACGGATGCCCTAAACGCCAGCTAGACTAAAAACTAATCGCTCCTTTAAGGGCAGTCACTATGGTAGAAACTCTGCACCATATCTAAGAATACCACGTCATTAAAAATTGTCTATAGAAACTAACTCATACAACGGTAGAGTCTTCATCTAATAAATATTTGACTTTTTTTTCTCTCTTATCCCTTTCCTTCTCTCTCCTCTCGTTCTCTGTTTCTCTTACAAACTCACGTACACAGAATGCACAAAGTGGCCATGACCTAAGCGGACTGCACGGCCGAGCGCACGCGGCACACAAGCGAGTGCACTGGCGGTCAACAAAAGAGCGTAGGCACGCAGCAACATGAAGAGCGAGCGCGAGGAGCTTCATGGCCTGCGCGCGGTGGCCGGCGAGCGCAGCCTAGGTGGACGGCAACGGCGAGCGCGCGGTGGCCCACGAGCATAGCCTGGCGGAGGCACGAGCAAGCGCGAGGAGCTTCGCAGCGGCCCGCGAGTGCAGCCTGGTGAAAGCGCGGCGACCGGCGAGAGCAGCCTGGGCGGAGGCGCGTCTTGCGCGGCCGGCACCTGGCGGACAGCACGAGCCCTCGGCGGTCTACGCGATGCGAGCATAGCCTGGCAGATGCACTGACCTGGGCGCAGTACCGAGCACAAGAAACTACTCGTTTCTCCCCAACGCGAAAACGACGGTTTTCTTCTGTATCGTTGCGAGCGTCGACACCGTTTCTCTCTATGGAAACGGTTTCATCAAATTTTGTTCTCTTTCTTCATTAATTAGAATGCCACATCAGATTTTTGCTTAATTAGCAATGCAGTTATTAGAGATAGAAACTAACCCATCCGTGTAGCCTCTCAAGCTGCAGGACAGCAGGACGATGCAGTGCGGACACAGCGGCCCCACCCCACTGCGTCGCAGGCAATGCGCGTACAGCTTTTCGCCGGGCCCCGCTCGTCGGTGTCGCGGCGCCGGGCACGGCCCCCGTCAGCGTTCGTCCCCAGTAAAAGGTCTTTACGATGACAGCCTGTCCCGCGCACTAAAAGCGAGTTTAACGTTAACCTAGCACTAGCTGACTAGCACAGCCTCTCTCTCTCTCTCCTCTCTCTCAAAGCCTGATGAGGAAGAGAGAGGGACCGAGACTGGGGAGGAAAAAACAAACAAACAAAGGCTGCACAGAAAACGCACACCCGAGTTAAAAACGGCCTCGAACGCCACCCAAACCCGTCCAAAACCTCTCTCAACCAAACCCTTCCTTTTTCTGGCTCTCTCTCCCTTCTCCGGCGCTGCAAACGCAAACACAATCATCCTCACTCGCGCTCTCTCGCCGTCTCCATGAGAGCCTAGGCGCTACAGCCGCCAAAGTTGACAAGACAGTGAGAAAAAGGGGGGCGGCTCTTCTCTCTGCCCCTCTCGCCTCCTCCCGAGCGCCCGCGATGCCGCCGTCGTCGCGGTCGCTGTTCCTGCTGCTCATGCTGGCGCTCACGCCGCTCGCGTCGCTGGCCGCGACGGCGCCGGCGCCGCCGGTGGCGAGGACGGCCGGGGTGCAAGCGGAGATCGACGCGCTCCTCGCGTTCCGCCGCGGCCTGCGCGACCCCTACGGCGCCATGTCCGGGTGGGACGCGGCCTCCCCCTCCGCGCCCTGCTCCTGGCGCGGCGTCGCGTGCGCGCAGGGCGGCGCCGCCGGCCGCGTCGTCGAGCTGCAGCTCCCGCGGCTCCGCCTCTCGGGCCCCATCTCGCCGGCGCTCGGCTCGCTGCCGTACCTCGAGCGGCTCAGCCTCCGCTCCAACGACCTCTCCGGCGCCATCCCGGCGTCGCTGGCACGCGTCACCTCCCTGCGCGCCGTCTTCCTCCAGTCCAACTCGCTCTCCGGCCCCATTCCCCAGTCCTTCCTCGCCAACCTCACCAACCTCGACACCTTCGACGTGTCCGGCAACCTCCTGTCCGGACCCGTCCCCGTCTCATTTCCTCCCAGCTTGAAGTACCTCGACCTCTCCTCCAATGCGTTCTCCGGAACCATCCCGGCGAACATTAGCGCCTCCACGGCGAACCTCCAGTTCTTGAACCTGTCCTTCAACCGACTCCGGGGTACCGTGCCGGCGTCGCTGGGCAACTTGCAGAACCTGCATTACCTCTGGCTGGACGGGAACCTTCTCGAAGGGACCATCCCGGCGGCACTGGCCAACTGCTCGGCGCTGCTCCACCTGAGCCTTCAGGGGAACTCGCTCCGTGGCATCTTGCCGTCTGCGGTCGCTGCGATACCCACCCTGCAGATTCTCTCGGTGTCGCGGAACCAGCTCACCGGCACCATCCCGGCCGCCGCGTTCGGCGCTCAGGGGAACTCGTCCCTGCGCATCGTGCAGCTCGGCGGCAACGAGTTCTCTCAGGTGGACGTGCCGGGAGCTCTCGCCGCGGATCTTCAGGTGGTGGACCTCGGCGGCAACAAGCTAGCTGGTCCATTCCCGACTTGGCTTGCTGGTGCGGGAGGGCTGACGCTGCTCGACCTCTCGGGCAATGCGTTCACAGGCGAGTTGCCGCCAGCGGTCGGGCAGCTCACTGCGCTGCTGGAGCTGCGCCTCGGCGGCAATGCTTTCAGTGGCGCCGTGCCTGCCGAGATTGGCAGATGCGGTGCACTCCAGGTGCTTGATCTCGAGGACAACCACTTCACCGGCGACGTGCCATCATCTCTTGGCGGTCTCCCGAGGCTCAGGGAGGCCTATCTTGGTGGGAACACTTTCTCCGGCCAGATTCCGGCGAGCTTCGGGAATCTGTCGTGGTTAGAAGCATTGTCCATACAGAGGAACAGACTCACCGGTCGCCTTTCTGGTGAGCTCTTCCGGCTTGGAAACCTGACGTTCTTGGACCTGTCTGAGAACAACCTCACCGGAGAGATCCCTCCGGCCATCGGTAATTTGTTGGCTCTCCAGAGTTTAAATTTGAGCGGCAATGCCTTTTCTGGCCACATTCCAACGACCATTGGCAACCTCCAGAACCTGCGAGTTCTTGATCTCTCCGGTCAGAAGAACCTCTCTGGCAATGTCCCAGCGGAGCTTTTCGGCCTACCGCAGCTGCAGTATGTGTCGTTCGCGGACAACTCCTTCTCAGGCGATGTTCCTGAAGGATTCAGCAGTCTTTGGAGTCTCCGCAATCTGAACCTCTCAGGCAATTCTTTCACTGGGTCAATACCGGCGACATATGGGTACTTGCCATCACTTCAAGTGCTCTCGGCTTCACACAACCACATTTCTGGGGAGCTGCCAGCCGAGCTCGCCAATTGTTCCAACCTTACTGTGCTTGAGCTCAGTGGCAACCAGCTGACTGGCTCCATCCCAAGTGACCTCTCACGTCTTGATGAACTGGAGGAGCTTGACCTCAGCTACAATCAGCTTTCAGGGAAGATACCACCAGAGATCTCCAATTGCTCATCACTCGCCCTTCTCAAGCTTGATGACAATCATATTGGCGGAGACATACCAGCCTCTCTTGCCAACCTCTCAAAGCTGCAGACGCTTGACCTGTCATCCAACAATCTTACCGGCAGCATCCCTGCTTCATTGGCTCAGATTCCTGGTCTTTTGTCATTCAATGTGTCACACAATGAGCTTTCTGGTGAGATACCGGCAATGCTTGGCTCCCGCTTTGGCATCGCTTCAGCATATTCTTCAAACTCAGACTTGTGCGGTCCGCCATTGGAGAGTGAGTGCGGCGAGTACCGGCGACGGCGGAGGCGGCAGAGGGTGCAGCGCCTGGCTCTGCTAATTGGCGTGGTGTGTGCTGCAGTGCTGCTCGTTGCGCTGTTCTGCTGTTGCTGTGTGTTTAGCTTGCTGCGATGGAGGCGTCGGTTCATTGAGAGCCGTGATGGTGTCAAGAAGAGGAGACGCAGCCCAGGACGTGGCAGTGGATCGAGTGGCACAAGCACAGAGAACGGTGTCAGCCAGCCGAAGCTGATTATGTTCAATTCAAGGATCACTTATGCTGACACGGTTGAGGCAACCCGGCAGTTTGACGAGGAGAATGTGCTCAGCCGAGGCCGCCATGGCCTCGTGTTCAAGGCCTGTTACAGTGATGGCACCGTGCTTGCAATTCAGCGGCTTCCGTCCACATCTTCTGATGGTGCCGTGGTGATTGACGAGGGATCGTTCAGGAAAGAGGCCGAGTCTCTCGGGAAGGTGAAGCACAGGAACCTCACCGTGCTCCGTGGCTACTATGCCGGGCCTCCGCCGGATGTCCGGCTGCTGGTCTATGACTACATGCCCAATGGCAACCTCGCCACATTGCTGCAGGAAGCGTCGCACCAAGACGGCCACATCCTCAACTGGCCAATGAGGCACCTCATCGCGCTCGGCGTCTCGCGCGGCCTTGCATTCCTGCACCAGTCCGGCGTGGTGCACGGCGACGTCAAGCCGCAGAACATCCTCTTCGACGCCGACTTCGAGCCGCACCTGTCCGACTTCGGCCTGGAGCCGATGGTGGTGACCGCGGGTGCCGCTGCAGCAGCTGCGGCCGCATCGACATCAGCTGCGACACCCGTGGGCTCGCTCGGCTACGTCGCCCCCGACGCGGCCGCGGCCGGGCAGGCCACGAGGGAAGGCGACGTGTACAGCTTCGGCATCGTGCTGCTGGAGCTCCTGACGGGGCGGCGCCCCGGCATGTTCGCCGGGGAGGAGGAGGACATCGTGAAGTGGGTGAAGCGGCAGCTGCAGCGCGGCGCCGTCGCGGAGCTGCTGGAGCCGGGCCTGCTGGAGCTGGACCCGGAGTCCTCCGAGTGGGAGGAGTTCCTGCTGGGCATCAAGGTCGGGCTGCTCTGCACCGCGTCCGACCCCTTGGACCGCCCGGCCATGGGCGACGTGGTGTTCATGCTGGAGGGCTGCCGCGTCGGCCCGGACATCCCGTCCTCCGCCGACCCCACCTCCCAGCCGTCGCCGGCCTGATCTCCCGGCGGCCCTCGGCCGGCACTGCCGCCTGCCAGATTCAATTCGGTAGCTTGTTCCATTTTTTTTTTTCCTTCTGTCGCTGATTAATTTCCTTAATTAGTTCAGATTAGTGTTAGTCTCAGCTAAGCCGGCCGGCGTGCGCCTGCCCGTGGACGGTCGAACTGACCCGTGGGGCCAGGAACCGTTTCCCGCCAAGGAAGGAGGTCGTGGCCCGCCCATGGCGGAAGTAGCCGTTGGGCGTCCTAATCATGTTGGTTAGGGGAGGCGTCAGCACCGGGGACGGGGGAGCAGGGAGCCCATGTGCCGCCGCACTGGCACTGCTGCAGGCTGCAGCGGAGGTGCTTGGCACGGCCTGATACTCCTGCCGTGCCAAGCCCCCAGACGTGTCGTGGTGCTGCGCATGTGGGGTTTCCCCTGCCCAAGCATCGGCAACGGCTACTAGTGCAGGACATGGCTGTCGCCTCCTGGCCATCGATCTCGGCCGATCTGTACCACGACCCATTGTACTCTCTAGCGATTGATTTCGTGTAGGGGCCTGCTTGGCTTCCTGGGATCTTGTCTTTAATCTCGTTTCACCAAAGCAACAACGACCGCGTTTTTTGTGCCATGTGCTGTACATTTTGTCTGTATTTTGTTATCCTGATTGGTTCAGTGGGGGTGGATGGATTATGCTCATGACCGTTAGCTTGTTCTGTTCTCTACGTGAATGATTAGTTTTTCCCCTGCAGTTGTTTGTTTGCCCAGGATAATGATGGACGCTGCAATTGAGTATATTTCTCTAGATTAAATGTTTTTGGAACGTTGTACGGGCAAGTGGCTTAAGTGCCCGCGATACCATTAGGATCCCATGCCATTATCTCTGCTGCGTTACCCCACGTTTGCCGGGCAGCCGATGCCTGGTGAGAGATCTTGATACCCCGGGTACTGTACTTGGGGTAAGCGTGAGCCCCCGTCCCCGGGAGCCACTAAATACTGTCCTCACATTACAGATCCGGTTCATCCGCACGCATTGCGCCTGAACATTGTTGGTACCTGCATGGCCATCAATCGTCGTGCGCGTAAAGCTGCATTCGATCTCGTGGCCTCTTTTTTTGGTACGACACCTGAATGTGCAACCGAGCAAGATCAATGCGGGAGAAATTTTCGATCTGAAATGCCGCGTGCTTGTTTGTTCAGCAGGAGTACTACACGCACGCGGCATTACATGTTCCTCATCAGTATAGGCACTGAAAAAATGTCCATGGCATGGCGTTCCCCAAACCGAACGTCACCATAGCACTCTACAAGTTCAATGCGTCAAGCAAGGCCGACGACTGGCACGCACCCCGATCCCGCTGCTTTTGAATTTTGATTGCCCCGCACTCGCTGTCTTGAAGCCAGTAGACCTGCTCGCACGCAGCTCGGGATGCCACACCCGCACGGGTTTTGAGCGTTTGACGCGAGGAGTTCGAAGCCACGGCCCAGGGGACCTGGGAGAGCGACGCTGTCAGGACTCAGAGAGATTGCAACCCATGGCATCTTGTCAACCGGATTGGCATCACAGACATCACACAGTAGCAATGCAGCTTGGACGGATGTGGTAGACCCTGAAGCCCAGAGCAAGTAGCACGTGATGTGCAGCGGACTAGCGGTATGTACAAGTACGTAAGCAAACTGAAGGCACGGCATGGCGCTACGCTACTGCTCGCCATAAACCAGGATCCAGCAACAAGTAGCGTCGACGTAACTGCGTTTGTATGCTTGCACATTTCACCACGGGCCTTGTTTGCCGAAATGAAAAGTTTTCGGCTACTGTTGCACTTTTGTTTGTTCGTGGTAAATATGTCTAGTTAGTCTATATTTAGATAATAACTTAAAAGATTCATCTCGCAATTTATAGATAAACTTTATAATTAGTTTTTATTTTTGACTATATTTAATGCTTTAAGATTTAATATGACGATGAACATTGAAATTTTTTTGGTTTTTTAGCCAACTAAACAAGGCCCGAGTGTTGAGCAGCAGGACTGCAGCTGCCACTAGTAGAATGTACAGTACTTGCCATGTGGCCGGCTCAAACAACGGTCGGAGGCGGGCAGATGGGATACCACTCACAGTCAGTCTGTCACTGCCTCACTGGTCACCACTACCGCAAAGCAAGGCTACTATTAGCTCACTATTAGCCAATTCATATGCTTCATCATGGATAAAACATTACAGCTCACTATTAGCCAATTCATATACTTCATTATGGGTATTCTTTCCTCACAGAGTTTATTAAGCTCGTATGTCAACCGAATGTAAACTTACCGTTGCTTCTCTCTTCCCTTTTCTCTTCTATCTCATCCATGGCCTTGTTTTCTTCCACCCAAAACCCAGTTTTTTTTTCTAAATTTTCCGCCACATCGAATTTTTAGACGTATGTATGGAGTATTAAATATAAACGAAAATAAAAACTAATTGCACAGTTTGGTCGGAATTTACGAGATAAATTTTTTGAGCCTAGTTAGTCTATGGTTGGACAATAATTACCACAAACAAACGAATGTGCTATAGTGTCGCGAATTTTTTTTCCTTCACGAACTAAACGGCCCATGTTAGCGTGAAGCCCACTCTCAACTCCTCACTGTACTCGAAATCTTGCTGTCTCGATTCTCGAAAGGATTGTTGCTAGATTATTGTTTATTGGGAGAACAACAACTTATTGAAGTCACGCTTCAAGTAAACTCATTATTGTACTTACTCAAAATCATCACGGAGCTCATGGGTGGAGCCACTTGTCTGATCTCTACGGGATGGTAGCTACAAGACAACTGTTTCAATGATATTCATGGCACATAAGTAGTAACATTAGATAAATCGTCATGTATATTTTTATAATAAACTTGTTTGGAGGTACAATGTTGCTCATACTTTATACAAATCTAGTAAAATCTAAGAAAGTTTAAGCACAAGTTCCATAGAAACTCTTTTTATAGGACGAGTGGAGTTTTTGGCAGCGTTTCACGTGGTTTTGACATCTCCTAAACCATATAGCAACACTGTTCATAGAAACTATTTTTCTATCTCCTCACGAAATAAACTGAAAGCCTAGAAAGGCCAATTTTTTTGGTCCTCTGGCTCCAACTCCTCTAACACAGTAACACTATAGCATGGAGTGAGTCTGAAAGAGTCTTATCAAATACGGAGTAGGACCTTAGACTATCTTTGAAGGTCTTCCTCTAGCTTGAGTTTGGTCCAGGAAGGAGGAATCGAAGCGACGAAGCCTATGAATAAAAAACGTTCGGGATTGTTTTGTTAGGTAAAAGATCGAAAAGAAGACTGAGGTTACTTTCAGTCATTTTCATGTCGTGGCTCCGTCCTTTAGGCCCAAGAACAAAAAGAACGAAAACATGTTTTTTTTTAGGGAAAAGAACGAAAACAATGTAATCAACCCAACACAGAAATCCAGTCCTAGCCAGACCATTTTAGGCCCAAGAAGACTGATGCTTCTCCCGGGCCCATGAATGCTCCGCGCGACCGTACTCGTGTCGAGAACCCAATCCGGTCCCTAAGCCCAACCATACCTTCGGCTCTCTGTTTCTCGAATCCCCAATCCTATCGCGTCGATCGATCGAATCGAAACATTCCGCTCCCACTCCAGGATTCGGTGGGACGGTGGCAGCACATATGCGCCCGCCGCGCGGCTCCCACCATCGCTCGCACCGCTCGTGAGTCGTGACGACGAACACTTGGGAGTCTTCTAGCTTACCCGCAACCTCCTCCGGGAAACGCGATCGCCGCCTCGAAGGAGCTGAGGATCCATCCAAGTTCTTCTGTCGGTAAGGAACCCTAACTTGCTTGGGGATGGATCTATGAAGGGAGTTTCCCTCTTATCATTTGCTACTAGTGATTCCTTCGCTATCCCATCCATCCGTGTTTGCGGTTCCGTGCGATAAGTGGTTTGCTCTTGGGTGCACGAAAGGTTGATCCCAGTTGCGGCCCCAAGTGGTTGCTCCTCGCACGCAACGCCAGGTCCTCTCCCCAGTTGTTGGGCGATCTTAAGTTTGGGGCGTCGCCTCTGTGGGCGTGCACTTTGCGGGTTCAATTTAACATCACGAACTTAGCTGCGTCATCTTACTGTCAGAAAATACTGTCATATCTGTTCTTGTTTGACTAGGTTTGGAATTTGTTTTATGCTCTTAATTTGGTTCCAAAATTGGTGGCTTCGGGCAAACTATCAGTATATGTTAATGCTTATCAGAGGTTCTAGGTTTTGGTGACTTGTCCACTGCATTGTCTCAATACCAGCATTGCTGCTGCTGTTCTGGTTTTAACACGAATTTTTTTTAGCTTGCTCGTGAGTTTTTGGGTACCAGGTGTGTCTTAATTTTCCTATCAAATTTCCCACTGCAAGAAAAAAAACATAGTGATTGGGGTACCTGGTGGTGGGTTTTAGTAATTCACTATTTTTTTAACCTTCATGTCATTTTCATTTGCATCCGAAATTTTCCTACTAGTGCATATTGTAACAATGGTAATATCTTTTCATGTTCACACTGCAGCGAAGCTTGCATCATTTGTGATTGTGTTTGATTATTGATTACATGACTTTTTTTTTTTTATCGTGGCACCTTTTTACTGTGTATTTACATCAATGGTTGCTCCTTTTCAAGTCTAGCGGTTGTGCTCACACAACTGTGTTATTTGTTCATAGCAGTTCGAGGGAAGTTGAAGCAAAGGTGCAAGTAAAAAATGGTATGCATAACGTAGCACTGCAAGATTTACTTTGTTTTATCACACAATTCACTGTCATGCATATTATTTCAAAGCATTCTGTTGTTTGAACGGTTGTAATGTTGTACAGTTTACTAGTAAATTTTTTTTAGAATAGTTTACTAGTATATGGGACATTGGGATTACCACATTGTCAGATAGTTCATCTACTCTATGATCAAATTTGTTATTAATAATGGCTCCTAGCTGGTTTGTAGGTGCACAATAAACATGCCTGTCCATGCTGCTTCAGTGGAAAATGTTTGGTATTTGGTAGATGATGCTTATGATCCGTAGTCTAAAAAGCATGTGCCTTTTGAAATTCATGTGTACAAGTCATTACTTGTCAGACCAAAATAATTGAACCACTTGAATACTCGATTAGATTATAAGCTAAGCCAAGAATGGTCAGCCCCACAAAATGAGCTTCATATTGGACATTACAGCACACAAAGTTTTTTATGTTGCAGTCCTGTTTCATTCCTAGCTTCCAACTGCTATTTTTTCCCATTAAATGCTGTAGATATAAATTTTCTTATTGTGGTATACTCCTTGAGATTCAGGCATTTGCACTAATTCCAATGATGCAAACATTAGTTGCATTTCTTCTTTATGCTCTGTCGCCATTATATTTGACTTCTCTCCCACAATTCTTTAAGTGGTATATGCTTAATTAGCATGATTATTTTTCATGTAGTTTTACGGGGGATATGCTTACCATGGCAACTCGTTTGAGCAAACGTACCGTTGCTATCCAGCATCCTTTTTTGATAAGGTATGCTATTCTTTGTTGCAATAAATTGTATCTGCTCATATGTAGCACTTTGTTGTTCTTATAGCTAAATTGGATTTAAAAAACTTCTTTTTCAGCCACACCTGGAAGGTGGCGATAAAGGTAAGGGCGGGGTCAGTTTGGCTTGTCGGTTTTTCTTTCATGTACAAAATTAATATGACATACCTCTGATATTGTATTACCATTGTCAAATGTAGTAATAATGCCACCGTCAGCCCTTGATCGTCTTGGTAAGTTTGGTCATTATTAGCTTCTTTCTTCTTTGAGTGATTTATTTAACTTCCTTTCAACTTTTAGTCATAGAGATTAGTCTCAGTAATTATTTGGACTCTTTGTAATAGCCTCCTTGCACATCGAGTACCCTATGCTATTTGAGCTGCACAATGATGCAACCCAGCGGATTTCACACTGTGGTGTTTTGGAGTTTGTGGCAGAAGAAGGCATGATCATCATGCCCTATTGGGTATGTATAAAAGAACTCAGTTCACTTGTATCTTCTGTATATGGTGAAAGAAATACGTCTAGACTTATTTATTTTATGTATTCTCACTTGTTTAGATGATGCAAAACATGCTTCTTCAAGAGGGTGACACTGTCCATGTCAAAAATGCAACTCTTCCCAAGGGCACATATGTGAAATTGCAACCTCACACAACTGATTTTCTGGATATTTCAAATCCAAAAGCCATGTAAGTAAACCTATAAAATTGTTCTGTAATTATCTTGAAAATCCTCTTCATTCCTCATGGCATTCGGCATTCTCATTCTCATTACTTGCTGTGAAATTTTCCAGCTTGGAAAAAACTTTAAGAAATTTCTCCTGCTTAACCACGGGAGACAGCATCATGGTAGCCTACAACAACAAACAATATTATATTGATATCGTTGAAACAAAGCCTGCTTCAGCAGTTAGCATTATTGAGACAGACTGTGAAGTGGACTTTGCACCTCCTCTTGATTATAAAGAACCTGAGAAACCACGACAACCAACAGTTCCTGCAGGCAAGGCACCTGCTGAAGGTTTGTATTTAGCGTCTTGGAGAAATCATGGCCTATGAATTCTGTTGACTTGTTACATGTGCTTGTTTTACAATTGATCTTACTGTTCCTATTTATATAGACTACTAGAATCCAGTAGCTCTCTATATTTGGCTATATTTAGGGATCCCATTGAAGAAGCTGTTGGAGGGCTTTTTTCACCAAAATCTCTATTCCTATCAATACGGAAAGATATAAAGAGGTTCTTGGAGTTGCACTTAGAACTGTCAACTGTGCAAATTAACATTGGTTGTATTACTCCTTGTCTGCTTCTCTATAGCTTGAACGTATAGGTTCATAATGTCGAGTTAGCTGCTAGCAAACATCCATGAAACTGTTGAGTGCATGTAATACTAGCTGCATATGGTGTTATTTGGATATTTCCTAAAATGGTTGTTTATTGTTTTAACATGCAGATGGAAACACTGTAGTGGAGGATGAACCAAAATTCAAACCATTTACTGGTTCTGGAAAGAGGTTGGATGGAAAAGCCTCAAAACTGCAATCATCTGTGGGTCCTTCCACTGCACTTTCTGCACCTTCAGATTCAAACAAAAGAGGAAACCAGCAAATGTCAGCACCGGCAGCTTCGGGAGCTAGCAATTACAGTCGACAGAAAACTGGAAAGCTTGTTTTTGGTTCAAGTGCAAGCAACAATAAGGAACCACAAAAGGTATATCCTACTGCAATGAATCCTTGCTATTTTCATTTCTTAATGCTCCTTCCAAATGTTTGCTGTTTGTTTCGATAAATCTAGTAATATGGTTGACGAATCATCTGTATTAATCTTGACAAGCCATATAACCGAAGACTTAATCGAGTTTGTTTGAGTGTATGGTGTATGCCCATAGAAAATAAACATGCTAAAATAATTTAGCATTCATTTGTGCTCAGGAACTCAAATTCATTTAAAATTTCTGGTTTTGTCAGACATTTTTCTAATGGAGAATGCTTTCTTAGTGAGTGAAGTTTTGATTCAATGTCGTGAACATTTTCTGTTCCCTGTTGTAGCATACTGACTAGTATCGATATCAAGCATTAGCTTGAAAAATTGTCCTTATAAAAAAGAAGTTATTGAGCATGACAGTATGAGAATTATCCGTAAGCCTTCGTTACAAAATAGAACTTAGGAGTAAATGTTTCACATGCATCATGAATTATTTGGGTGACAAATGTGTGTACTAGAATTTTCTGTTAGTCAATTGTTATCAAGAGTATGTGGCACTCTTGGGTACTCTGCTTTGCTATAGATTTGATATTTGGACTTGTAGATATACATTGGTACTCCCTCATTATACTTGTATATATACAATCGTACTCCCGCCGATCCAAATTATGCTTCACTTTATTTTGTCTTAAATCAAACGTATACAACTTTGATCAAGTTTTAAGAAAAATACATTATCGTAGTTTAAATAAATGCTCTATCAAAACATATTCCATGGTGAATTCAATAAAACTAATAAACTTGGTCAAAATCTGAGAAATTTGACTTTGGGCAAAGCTAAAGCTAAGAGAACTATAATTTGGAACGAGGGAGTACAAGGTATATATATACAGCTATATTCCCTCCATACCCGTAAAGAAAGTCGTTTAGGACAATGACACGGTCTCCAAAGCCTAACTTTGACTCTTTGTTTTTATAAAAATATTTATCAAAAGTGGTATATGTATATTTTTATAAAAATATTTTTTAAGACAAATCTATTCATATGGTTTTCACATTTCCAAACTCAACAACTCAAAAGTTATTCATGATTTATATTCTCAATATTTGACCCAAACCTTGTCCAAAACGACTTTCTTTACGGTTATGGAGGGAGTACAAGTTAGAATTTGGTTGTTGGTACTCCATGGTCCATGCTAAAGTCTGCAAAGTAATTATGTGTCAACATTATATGAGCTGTTGCTATCTGTTAAATTTCTGTAACAGGCTCCTGTTAAAGAGGAGGAACCCGCGAAAAAGGACGAGCCCAGGTTCCAAGCCTTCAGCGGGAAGAGCTACTCATTGAAACGTTAGCTGCTACAATAGCCTTACAAATTTGTTGCTACCCTTTTGTTTCGTGCATGGTGTTCTTGCACCTGGCCACCATGTAGATATGACTATAAATTGAATTATGTATGATGGAAATATGGCCATCTGTCCATTTAAGCTCAAAAAATTAAAACAGTGCTATTATCCTACTTTACCCAGTGTGCATTATGAATCTGCTGTTAATTTTTGGTCATGGTTTCGGATTCGTAGACCAAAGCAGGATACAATACAATTATACAAGCTGTTAAAATTTGAACGTATCAGCAATCAGTCTTAGCGGCAGGCGAGATGGGCCCTGGGAGTTTGGTCATCTACCAGTATTAAAGTACGTACTTCAGTACTGATTGCTGAGTACTGCACGAAGAAGCAATATAAGCTGTGTTGAGGAGCAAGCTCCTTCAGGTCTCAGTTCCCATTTTGCGCCGGCTTTACAAACGCAGCATCATACAACTGTACCAGCCTTGTTTGCTCAATGCGTTTCTGTCGAACTAACGCAAATGGGCTGGCAACAAAGCTGCTCAGCAGAGCAGCTGATAACCAAGTCCAATGGGATAATAGTCAGTACAAGAAACTGTATCGTGCTTATCCCATAGCCTTAGAGTAACAAGCACAACAATATACTACTCTCCATTACAAAAAAGATAGCGCATCATGCCTGTCTAACTTGTCACAGTGCCGACGAGTCGGCGACGAGCCGACGACACCAACACAGCCACGCCCACACAAAAAAGATAGCACATCATCACTCCATAATTCCATCAACCGTTCAAGTGCTCCACTGACGGATGTACTAACACAATACCATCTTTCGATTTTTTTAGAAGAGGACAAACGCCGTCTTGATCTCACATCAAGATCAGGCTGCAACCAACCAAAGCAACGTCTCTCTGACGTCGTCGCGGCAGCATGGGTTGGGTTCTGCTTCTGCAACACTTGCTGCTTCTGCAGCTCTGAATGCGTCGGTCCAGTTGCCGTTGGGAGTGGCCAGTGCCCAGTGGCCACCAAACCGACGAGTCCAAAGCTGCGTCAGCTCCTCGGCTCCTCGCCGCCTGTCAAAATCGGAGAAAGCGCCGTGCACCAAGAACCGAAATCGAAATGTTTGTGGGCGAAGCAACGCGCACTTTGCCCTCGCTCATCAGCTTTTGGCTCCCGCGTTTGCTCGTCTTTTCCGGGTGCACATCGTCTTCAGGTAGCACGTAGGCGTTGGGTGCTTCAAGCTTTGTCTTCTCTCTTTTTGGGTGCTCGTCCACTGACTGGGTTTAATTTGGAAAGATAATGGGAAAATGGTGGTTGGTTAGCTCCTAATGCATATCATCTTGACTCTTGTGGAGGGTTAGTTTTCCACCTAGCTAGCTATATTGATCACTGCCTGCTGCTTTGTGATTGAATTATGATAATTATTAATTGATTAACTGTCACAACCATGCATGCATGCTTTGTTTTCTGACCTACCACCACACGTCAATCGAAAGGGGCATCTTGCTGTCTTGCACCCTGCAGGTTCTCCTATAGTTGTACGTGTACAAACGTATCAGGGTGCGCACAGAAAATTTGGTGTGACCAACTGCATGCTTAAGGACACACGGCCGGCCATACGACTCTCAACACGTAGTACTTCATCAAAGTTTCGTCTCCATGTGACCATGCCAGTTTGCATGACATTATTTGACCTAGTTCATTTCGTCTCCAACAAGGTTCCATTTCTTTTCCAAACAGATCGATCTGCTCTTCGCCTGCATACGCAATACACACTGCTCTGTTATGCATAGCAGAACTGTAGCACGGCTAGCATCTCGAATTTTCCAGGCTCGCTAGCTACTGCCAGTGTATCACTGTCGACAAGGAGAAACTTGACACCTGATAGCGAGCGATCGATGACGCGAATCGCAGAACATGGTAAAGAACACACGTAGCCAGTATCATCGACCGTCTCTCTTTTCTTTGCCGAAAAGCGATGCCCTAACAGCAGACGTGCAGGTGAGGGAAGGTGATGATGGCTCGCAGAAAAGCATCTCGAATCCTTGAGCTCTCGACCGATCAATCGATCGACCGGCATGCCATGCTTAAAACCCAAGTAAAATGCGTTGGGAGCAGCCCTACTTATATGTAATATAAAATAATGCAAATTACGAAGAGAAAAAAGGTATTTAGGAGCCATCCCGATTGTGCCATCACTATGGATTCTATTATCCTGAGCTGTCTTGTCGAGGTGGCACCGCATAACAGAATGCAATTGACACGCCACCTCCACGTAGGTACCGACGACGACGACAGTCGATACACACTAGCTAGCTAGCTAGCAGCCGACATGATGCGTGCATGTGCATGCATGGGTAGGATGAAATGTCGATCTCGGTGAAAGGGGAAGAAAAATGTTACCAACGGACCAACCTGTCCTTTGTTAATTCACCTGAATTTAGCTAGAACGAAAAAGATGCAGTTGTTAGCTAGCTTTTTTTTTTTTCGTGAGAGCGCGAGGCTACCAAAATGTGGTGTTTATATTAGGGGGGAAATGAACAATAATAGTGCATCACATGAGAGCGATCGAGAGCTCAACTGATGCTTTCATGCATCCCCTACGTACTTATTAGGGGAAGCTAGCTAGCTAGTGTGCTAATTATGAAAGAGACGAACGATGATTACATGCTGGCTAACTATTGATCAGTGCTATATATGTGTAACTATATATAACAGCTGCATTACTTTGATTGGTGGGCGATATTAAGCTTTTTGTGGCATAATTACCGTACGTAGCTGCAAAATGCCGCCTGCTGGCTAAGTACCTCATCAGTCGCAGATATTGATATGGTGAAGAACAATGAAGGCGGTAGCGCGAAGTGGTCCATTGGTGTCCGCTAGGCACTGGGCAGATAGACCGGATTAGGCAAGGCAACAACTGCAAGCGCGAGTACGCAAAACCACCATAAACACGAGCTGGGCGCCAGAGAGAAATCGATCAAAAAGGTAGTACGGTGGTCCTGAGATTTGCCTTTTACACAAAGCAACATATATACACACACACACACAATTACTCACCCACACACGCAGTCATGCAGCAATGGATATATAGACGTACGCCATCACCATGTCTCCTACTCCTAGCCGTGGCATGGTATGTATCCTCGACAATTCGCCGATCTCTCCGACCTCCATTCCGTCCTACAGTAGGGTGCATCATGCATGCATGACTAGCAAGCACTAGCAGGCAGGGAGGCAGGTCCTCCGCGTACGGCGAACACCGGAAACGACCCATCACACAGTACGCGCTGCACACTGTGCTGCCACTGACTCACTGTATCGGAGTAACTACGCGCGCGTACGTACGTGTACTAGCAGTACTTGGTGGTGCTCGCCAGGCGTCGCGTCGATCGGCAGCAGCAGCTGATGCTGATCTGATCTTCGGCTCTACGGAAGCGCCCGGACGGCCGGTGTCCCCGGCGGCACGGGAAAAAGGCCACTTTCCCCGGCCACGGGGGGAAAAGCATGTGATCCCTTCCGTCGTTTCCCCGATCGGACGCGAGGAAACCAGCCAGATAAAAAGACGCCGGCCGGGCCGGGGCCGATGCCGATGCTGACCCCGTACTCGCGGGCGCGGCCACGGGCACGGCACGCTCCCGAGTCCCGAGTCCCCGACCCGACCGCCGCATTTACCCGCGGCAACCGCGCCGTACCACGGTGCCCGCGTAGCATTGACGACGCCCCCGGCACCAAACCGGCGCGCGATCCCGTCCCGCCGTGTTCCACCATTCCTGGCCGGGTCCTGACCCGCGCGAGGCGGCCGCTGCATTGCATCCCGGCTCCACCCCCACCCAGGCACCCACCCACCCGCGGCGCGGAGCGGAGCAGCAGGCCAGGCCCGCACGGCCGCACGTGGTAGCCGGTAAAACCACAACTGGCGACTGGCCGCCGGCTCTGGCTGTAACCACAACTGGCTTCCGCCTAACCCAGGCTGTAAAGACCCTCGTCTCCTCGCTCTCGCACACGCGCGCGCGCAGGCGCACAGGCACCACCAGCCGCACCACGCACGCCCAGACCGCCAGAGCCACTAGCCAGGCAACCAGCCCACACACCACACCGGCTGCTCCCCACCGGCCCACCCCACTTCGCTCCACTAACCAACGCCCGGGGCAGGGTTTTTAATAATCCCGCCACAACCCAACCACCACTCCGCCCGCTTTCCTTTCCTCCGCTCCGCCTCCGCGCATTTCAAAATCAGCCAACACCACAGCAGCAAAGGGACCGCGGTAACAACGTGGGATTAATCATTAATCAACCACGCAGGTAATCTGACGGGGGGTAATAAAGCAGGGGGATTAGTGCGGGGCCGTTTGAAGCCGGGTATAAAAACTGCGAGGCTACCAAAGGCCACCTCGCGAAAAAACTACCTGGGCCGCCACCGCCACAGCCTCTGCTCGCTCCCGCCTCCCGACCCGAGCTGGGCGCGCAACGGAACTAGCCGTCGTCGCGGCGCGCGCGCCATGGCGCCGTTCCAGATGCGGTTCGGGCTACAGATCTCTCCCGCGCGCTCCGACGAGGAGGAGGAAGAGGACGAGGAAGAGGAGGACGAAGAGCTCGAGGAGGAGGAGGAGTATGACGAGATGGAGAGCGAGGGGACGGCCTCGCCGCCGATGATGCTCCGGGCAGGGAGGGGAGGAGGAGGAGGAGGAGGAGGAGGGGGAGGGGGAGGGCTGGTGGGCGCCGTCGTGGGGGCGCTGCGGAGGTCGCTGGTGATGTGCAGCGCCGGCGCCGTGGGTGTCGACGACGACGACGACGACGACGACGAGGACAGCGAGGGCGAGGGGATCGAGATTGGGCGGCCCACGGACGTGCGGCACGTCTCGCACGTCACCTTCGACCGTTTCGGCGGCTTCCTCGGCCTCCCCGCTGACCTCGAGCCAGACGTGCCCCGGCGCACGCCCAGTGCCAGGTGAGCCAGCTTGCCGCTGCCGTGCCGTGCGAATGATTAAGCGTTGATTAGCGTTTTTTCCTGTCTCTTGGATTTTCCCTTCAGCTGTAGCTTTGCGTACCTTGATTTTTCGGCTGTTTCCGTGACGGAATTGTAGCTTTCTGATGAAGTGGCCGTTGTCCAAACACGCTGCGTGAAAAATGGTGTTCCTAAATTCAGTTTGAGTGGCACGCTGTTTTTTTTTTCAGGGGGCGTTCCTAAGCAAGCTGGCGGAAGTGAGCTGTGTTTTGTTCTTCTCTGTGTTTAGCAATGATACAGTTCTGCAATAAGGTGGTTAGTAAAGGGGGTTCGAATTAATTAGTAGTAACTGAACAAGTTGATCTCGTGAAGAGAGATGACAGGCGGTACTTTTTAAGTACTACAAGTTGTTGTTTTCTGTATCAGCAAGTACAGATGAGAATTTAGTTATTTTGGATTGTTCACTCTGCTCTGCACCTGGCGTAGAACAGATTCTGAAGATGAATTTTCAGGGCATATTGTTCTGAAGATAAATGCGTTCTTATGGAAAAAAAATGTTTATAGGATATACTTTATGGGCAATGGTCTATTGAGCCCTCAAGTGAATTTTGTCGCCAAACTTGATCTGTCCATGTGCTTGAGCTTCAAGCAACAAGGCTGTTTGAGGTGGTTGGCCTGTTGGGCAACATGGGCAACTAATAAAGAATCTTCTAACCTATCTTTTATTTTGGGGTATGTTCATTTGTACTTGCATCAAATATGGTCTCAGATGTTTTTGTCTTTTTCCGTTTTAAAAATGGCTTTGCATGATATTTTTAGGTTGTTGAAATAAGATCAGGATCTTCTTCAGTTGACCTATTCGATTGAGCTAAGGACTATGGACAGTTTCCTTGCTGTGTTTGCTGTCACATTCTATCTCTTTACTAGTAGTTGTTGCCAATACAATGTTTAGCTGTTATGGTGACCTGAATGCCATATGGCCTTTAAACATGTGTCCCCGTTCACTATTTGTGCTAGTTTCTAACTTTTTCCAGGCAAAATTCTACATGCAGTGTAAGTGTATTTGGCGTTTCACCCACCTCTCTGCAATGTTCATATGATCAAAGAGGAAACAGTGTGCCCACAATATTGCTAATGATGCAGAGGAAGTTATATGCGCATGAAGGACTTAAGGTATATCCAACCGAGCTAACAAAGTTAGAATTAGAATGTCAGTATTCAACCCTGTTTGGACACTTATATATGCCCATTTTTATCTTAGATTGAAGGGATATTTAGGATTAATGCAGAAAATAGCCAGGAAGTCTATGTCAGGGACCAATTAAACAGTGGAATGGTACCAGATGAAGTTGACTTGCACTGCCTTGCTGGGTTGATAAAGGTACTTTGAACTCCCCAATTTACCATTCGTCTTGCATGTGATTCCGTTCTTTGACCTCCATACTGAGAAAGAATTGAAAATGACAGCCAGATGCAGAGTTGCAGATAACACCTTAGGTGTTATGAATATTAAACAGTTAGGAGTTAGGAATAATTAACATGCAGTTATTTTTATTGTGGGATACCCATCCCTTACTTATTTTTTTTTCTTGTACACCATTCCATGATCTGCATGCCTTTTTGTAGGCATGGTTTCGGGAGCTTCCTTCAGGTGTATTGGATGCACTAACACCAGAACAAGTAATGCACTGCAACACGGAAGAGGAGTGCGCTCTCCTTGCTTCTATGCTACCACCAGTTGAAGCAACACTACTTGATTGGGCCATTAATCTGATGGCTGATGTTGTAGAGCAAGAAAACTACAACAAGATGAATGCCCGGAACATCGCGATGGTTTTTGCTCCCAATATGACTCAGGTTAACTGACACGCATCTTGCTATGTCTGCAGATTATACAAGGTTCATACCTACACATACACTAATCCTGGCGTATTTCTCTTCCAGATGGCCGATCCATTAACTGCCCTGATACATGCAGTTCAGGTGATGAATTTCCTCAAGACTTTAATCATGAAGACTTTAAAGGAACGAAAGGAGAAAAATGGAGCACTCCAAGCATCACAATCATGCTCTGGTTCTCCAAATGACCAAGATGAACATCAGATGCCAGAGCATTTGGAGAAACCTTTAGTTCTGTCAAGTCAAAAAGACTTTGATTTTCCCATGATTGATAGGGACACTCCTGTTCAAGTCCTTGGAGCTGAGAAAGCTCTCCATCATGACTCACAAATCCATTCTGATGAGACAAAAAAGTTTGGAATTGGTATGGACCACAAGAAAAGCCAGAGTGACGTTTCTTCTCTTGGCAGTGATTCGAACAATCGATTCAACAGTTCAGGAAGAGAATTTGGTAGCAGAAATGGCGAAGGCTTGTTTGACAGATTTAGTTTTAGGAAAGGGGTTGAGAGGCTTTGCAGGCATCCCGTGTTTCAGTTGAGTAGGTCCATGAAGAAGTCTGCAGATGTCGTGGTCTTCGATGCCCCCAGAGAAGCAAGACAAGCTTGGGTATGATACAATAATGACAGTGTATGTACTATGTAGTTGGTAATTCCATTGTTTCCGCCTCTGTGTCTAGCTGATAAGCCATTCCCCTAGTCTGTATGAGTAGCACCGGTTAGCCTGTTAGGTATTACAAAATCGAGGTCGTCTGGTTGTATATTATCGCTGTTTGCTTCTGACGAAAGTGTCTGGAGAAGTAGCATGTGGCTTCTACGGAACGAACGAAAGCCACAGTGAACTCAGGCTTCGTGGCTCTGTGCTGCATACCTCAAACGTTAGTGATCTCTTGATGATCTATTATAATCTTGCTGATATTCTGTAACCTTATCAGCCTGTACAACAACTATCAGTAAATTGTTGTATAAATGCGTCTCTTTTTTTGAGTACATACATTCGCCAAGGGTGTGTTTAGTTTGAAGAATGAAGTGATCCATCATCTTCTCACTCCACTTTTTTATTTGGTTTGTGGAATGGAATGAGTTGATCCATCACCACCTCATTCCTCATAAACTAAAAATTAGTATATGCATGAGTAATGAGTTGATTCAATCAAAATTTATAGGATGAACTCATGGTGCATCAACTCATGAAGCATGGGGTTGGGGTGACTCCACAAACCAAGCACACCACATGTGAATGAAATAAAAAGGATAAGAATGCATGGCAGCCTTCCTGGACTACTGAGACTGCTAGGTCCCCCACCTGAGATTTCGTTTCATTGATCGGCTCTGGAAGCGTTTGAACTTGTTGGGGTGTGTGATGAATATCCCGCTACAATCTCGGCTTATCTCTGCGCACACATCTCGGCTATTCATGCCTGGAAACGTTCAGGGTTTCAGGCTTATCTCTGCGCACACATCGCCCTGCCTGACAAACTGAAAACCCGAAAACTAACCTTAAGTTTACATTACGTTCGATAGGATGGAGCACTAGGTTGTTGCAATGTGCCTCTCGTCGGACTTTAGCCTCGTCCCCGAAATGTATGCTTCAGATTTGCATGCTGAAAGTGCACCGGTGAGCGTCATTAGCTCCTTCCTGATAGACATGTCCAGTTGAAGAACTCGTTGCCGCCCACAGGACTTTGGTCGATCTGCTCAATGACACCAGGCGGGATTGGCAGCGCGCACATTGCATAAATCAGCTGGCTGTCTATTACCGAGTTGACAAGAGTGGCACGGCCCATGCCCATATGATTCAGTAATGTAGTCTGCCAGCCCGCTAGGTACTTGTCAGCCTTGGCAATTTGCACGGAGAATGCAGACAGCCGAAGTTTTGTGGTCGAGAGAGGGAGGCCGAGATATGTTTGTGGAAAACCTTCCCTTCTGCATCCCAGTACTGACATACACTGTTGGATAGTATCTTCATCCATGTGAATCGGCTCTGCAGTGCTCTTTGCATAGTTAATTTGTAATCTAGTCGCTTGCGCAAATTGATCCAGTAATGTCCTGAGCCTCTGAACATCACTTAGCTCGCCCCGTACTAGCAGTAGCGTGTCATCCACGTACTGAAGTGTTGGGCAGCTCGCGGTGTCAACAATACGACCACCTCAGTTGCATCTGAAGTCCCAACCGTTGTGATGCTTTGTCTCTTTTGCTGAAGCAGTCAGGCCAATGAGGCAATGGCCATGTGAAAGTGTACATCAGCCTGTGCAGGCAACGTATGCACACACAAAAAGCATGCCAATGCCAAGTGCATGTGCATGTGAATATATGCAACCTCAGACATGTCTCCCAGGTCTCAAGTTTGCAATGCAAAAGGCATAAGATGACTCTGTCCCGTGCACTCCACTGCTCATCTCTCCTCGTTACGGCGCTGCTGTTCATTTTCCCTTCATCTGCAGCAGTGCCGCCTGCTCTCTTCATCTTTGGAGACTCCCTTGTTGATGCAGGCAACAATGACTACCTCGTGACCCTTTCCAAGGCCAATGCACCACCATACGGCGTCGATTTTGAGTTCTCCGGTGGCAAGCCAACCGGGAGGTTCACAAATGGGATGACCATTGCAGATATCATGGGTAATGCCAAGTGTGAGTTCCATGAATAACTGTGAGTGCATATATACTTGCATTTAACGTTTAGGCACTGCGCTGTCAGGTGAATCCCTGGGGCAGAAATCTCTTGCTCCACCCTTCTTGGCCCCAAATTCAAGTGCTGCAATGACCAACAGCGGAATCAACTATGGCTCCGGTTCTTCTGGCATATTTGATGATACTGGCTCTATTTATGTATGCGACTTCATTAATTGCTTAGCTGTTATTTCCATTTTTTCAATGTTTCTTTCTTATATATAAAACATCATTGTAGATTGGAAGAATTCCGCTAGGAATGCAAATCAGCTACTTCGAAAAGACCAGATCACAGATACTAGAGACCATGGACAAGGAAGCTGCAACTGATTTCTTCAAGAAGGCGCTCTTTATTATAGCAGCAGGATCCAATGATATCTTGGAGTATGTTTCACCATCAGTACCATTCTTTGGACGAGAGAAGCCTGATCCATCACATTTCCAGGATGCATTGGTTTCCAACCTGACATTTTATCTGAAGGTTGTACCAGTTAAACGTGTACTGAAGTTTTCAGTCGATTGCTCTTATTTCAAAACTGACATACATTTTCTTTTCCTCAATGAAGAGGCTAAATGAACTGGGGGCTAGGAAGTTTGTTGTGTCCGATGTTGGGCCTCTCGGTTGTATACCGTACGTTCGTGCTCTGGAGTTCATGCCTGCAGGGGAGTGCTCGGCATCAGCGAATCGAGTCACTGAAGGTTACAACAAGAAACTGAAGAGGATGGTCGAGAAGATGAACCAGGAGATGGGTCCGGAGAGTAAATTTGTGTACACAGACACGTACAAGATCGTTATGGAGATCATTCAGAACTACCGCCAATACGGTACGCTTCCCTTTGCTGCTTCTGCTTCCTGCAAAATGCAGATTTCAGAACTCCAACAAACAGCACACCTCCTGCTGTTACTGAAGATACAAAGGGCCGCCTGTGGGCTGTGGTAAAATGAGATCTTGGTTTCTTTGACACCACCAGGTTTCGATGATGCGCTGGACCCGTGCTGTGGCGGCAGCTTCCCTCCGTTTCTCTGTATTGGCGTCACCAACTCCAGCTCCTCGATGTGCAGTGACCGCTCCAAGTACGTGTTCTGGGATGCGTTCCACCCGACTGAAACCGCCAACCTCATCGTCGCCGGTAAACTTCTCGACGGCGACGCGACTGCGGCCTGGCCTATCAATGTCCGCGAGCTGTCCCAGTACGAGCACAAATGATGTCGACGACGGGCTGGCACTCGACTCGACGTGAAGTGCAAGCTGGTTCAGTGTTTCATTGGTTTGTCCTTGCTGTAGTTTCGTCTGTCTTGTTGAGTTTTTCCTTAGCCTTGGTTGACTAGGAATGGGTGCAGATTGGTTAATTTGTTCCTTGTTGACGAGAAGAACGCGACCGACCCGCTCCTTTCCGAGTGCAATTTCTTCTCTCTATTTCTTTTGTGGGCCTTGGAACAATAATGTCCTCTTGCTCTACCTTTTTCTGGTGTTTGGAAAGACTGAGAAAAAAAAACCAGCCGCCTTCTCAGGCTACTACACTAGCTAGTTGCTGTCTTTGAACGGTCGACGGGTCGAGCCCGGTAGTCTAACGTATGGTGCATCGCAGTTGCAAGCCATGCCAACGAGTGGTGTTACAGATGCGCACGATGACCCCAAGCAAAAATTGCAAAATTGAAGAAGAACCTAGCAAAAGCAGTGCGCATCTAAATATTATCAGCCTGACCAACGGCAACGGCAGGACCCCGCCGGTGCACCGAACTCCCGGGGCGCGCGGGGCCGGCTATATATGCACACAACACAAAGCTTGGACCGGGCCGGCCGCGTGTCGGCTCTCCACTAGCAGCTCCGATCCGCCAGCCATGGAGGCCGCCGCGGGGCCTGAGAAGCCGGACCACCCCGCCCTCGACGCGGCCACGGAGCCCGGCTGCCTGCTGCGGCGGCGGTCTGCGCCGTGGTCGTCGTGGCTGTCTGCCTCAGCCGCGGGGCTCGTCGCGGTGGGGCTCGGTGGCGCGGCGCTGCTGGTGTGGTGGGCGCTGGCGTTCCACCCGGCGAACGCGCGGCTCTGGATGGTGCCCGCGGGGCTCGTCCTCCTCGGCACGCCCGTCCTGGCCTGGCTCTCCCTCCTCGGTTCCGGCCCGTGCGGCCGCCAGGCGCCACCGCCCGACGCTGGCGTCTACGCGTCAGCTTAGCTAGCCGCGGCCGCGCCTTTTTTTTGTGTGTGTGTGTGTACCATCGTCGATGGATGCTCATGCTCAGTTACTTCCGCGCTTGCTTGTACATACGTGTTTTGATCAGAGCACCTCCGTAGATTAGTTTCATTATGGCTTCTTCACAATTTTGTAATCTGATGTAACATATACTACCTATGCTTACATGTACATGTTTCCTCTGGTTGATCTCTTCGGGCACTTCGATCTTGCAAAAGTATGTGTTCTTGCTAAGGTGATACGTTCTCAGCTAGCCAAGAGCGGGAAAAGCGTCGACATGATATGTTTCCTTTGGTCGGTTCCTTCCTCCCTTCGATTCCTCCGGTGAGTGCGACCTCTCGGCAGATTTGTTTCGCTTCTCAGGTCCTAACTCCTAAGGCGGGCGTGTGCTAGCCGCCGAATCGTGTACTCCATTTGATCGGCGTCATGTCGAGAAGTAGACGTGCATTATGCGGCCATGGGGCCCGGCTGTTGATATTTCTCACCGGGTACTTCCTCGGTGGACGAACGATAAGACTAGGATATTGGAACTGGACCGGCGTTCGTAGCAATTGGCTCGGACCTGACTTTATCCTAGCATAAAAGAACGCGTTCTTTTGAGTGCCTGAAGCACCAAGCTAGAAGCATCTCGTAAGTCGTAATTGCTTTAGGAGTATGGATTAGGAGCTGTGGGGAGAGTTTTTTTTTTTCAAATCGTGCTAAAAATCAAGGATTGGAAGGGTATATAGGAAACTCATGGAGACCGACCGAGGCTGCGAAAGGATTTTGCTTGGTACGGAATGACCTGGGATGCGGCAGCTGATATCCCAGAATCGTTCATCATGTGTTTGACACACTACAATCCTCAGTCCTAGTGACGGTTAATTAAAACCCGTTGAGTGCAACTCTGTAAGCGGCATGACAGCCATCAGTATATACGAGGGGCCGTAGCCTGTAAATGTTTTTTTGAAAGAAAGACTGTGGACCAAAAGCTCCCCAGTATAATCAACACTAGCCTGAAATTTGGCCTCTAGCTGAGTTGGTTAGATGGCTCTAGTAGCATTCCTCAAGTCCTGTGTTCAAAACTCAGATGTTGCCACTGAGACCTACAATATAGTATCAACTAAATCCTCATTACCCAGACTGTTTTCGGGTTACTATTTTTAAGGCAAGATCAGTGTATCTATCTGTTCTAGCCTTCAGGGACAAAAACTGTTGGGCCAGTAGGAAAAAGGAACACTGGCTGTTTTCTCTGTGGTTCATCATTCAATGGCAACATGAAAACAATGGATACCACTGATTTGGATGTCTTGTTGCTAACTATTGTACTTCTCATCAAACAAAAAAAAATCATAGATATAAATGTTTGCAGGATAGCAGTTGCACTGCTTTGATTCAATATCCATTTTATTTCACCAATATTAACAGTAATATAATATACAGCCATTTCAGTTTTCAAGCATTGTTTCTGGGAGTCCCTATAATCCGGTACACAAACAGCATTAAGGAGGGGAGAAAAGGCAGGAGTCTAAACTCAAAAGAACAGGTTTCAGATTGGCTGAATAGCGAGTAAGGTAGAGTTGAAACCTATTTAAATGCCTTCAGCTTCAGGCTGAACTTTGGAGCCAGGATAAGAAAACAGTTTGGTTGCATTCTTGTAACTCAGCTCCGCCAATTCTGACTCTGGCATTTCAAGGAGTGATGCGACATAATTCAAAACCTGTAAAATAAGGGATCCCCACAGTTCGTTAGATGTATTTTCTCATCCCATTATTGCTTAATATGAAGTAAATATGCCTCTTTTTTAAAGATGGAAAGCTCAATGCTTGAAACTGGCACTAGATTGCTTCAGCAATTTAAACAAAAGGACTTCAGTATTAGTAATATACAATTATGCTTTTCAAATTGCACACAGGAAGGAGAGCAAGCATATTTTTGTTGTATATTTTTCTTTTGGTTCTTGCTTTTGCCTCCAAGACTACTTTATTATTGAAAAAGTACATGAACACATAAAATGAAATAAGTCAGGAAAAAGCTTCTGGAAAGAAATTTTAGACAAGAGCATCCAAGAAAAAAAACTTACGATATGGATATTTTCTGGATGGTTCAGGGACTCATTTGATGCATTAGCAGCCTGTGACTCTGAATCTATGTGACGCTTTTCAGTATCTGCATCTGAACTGTGAACAGGGACTGGTGATACAGCAACATTGTCCAATCTTGGTAATGCATCAGGTGCGTCTGTCTCTAAAAGAATTCTATCCAAGGGTATCTAAGAAGAAAAAAACTGTTAACTAGTAAACCCTTCTGTGATGAAATATCATCAGTATACAATCAGCCTACTTACTGACTTCAGCATTTTCTTAGCTTTAGTGGATTTCATGCCTATCAAGAAGCCAGATAGTGAAAAGTAACAGCCTAAATTTGAAAGGCCAGACACCATTTCTGAAGATCCCATATAAGAATGTAACAACACGCCTGCTGGGAAAGGTCCAGTTTGCCTGGCGACCAAATGTTAACCCAAGAAACTATATTAGTAGATAATAGAAACAAGGCATTGCAACTCAGTAAGTCATTTGTGTCTAAGACAGGCAAGATTCTAACAGCCCTGGTTTCTATTTAACAGAATCACCATATCCCTTGCATACAAATCGGCGTGTGCCACTTATGAAATTCAAACTGGATATAGATGGTAATGAAGAACAAATAGCATGTCTTACTTCAGTACTTCCAGAAGATCACCAAATGCCCGCACACAATGAACAGAAACAGGTCTCTCCAATTCCTTAGCAAGTTCAAGTTGTCGTTGGAACACTTCGACCTGTGATTTTGCTGTTGTTATGGACCTATGGATATAAAAAAAATAAATGGCACATTTGTGTACAAACAACTAAAAGCAGATCATCAATAGCTGAAATAGCAATATTTACCTTGCAACTGAAACTTCTAACAAAACCGATACACAAGCATGCAACATGAAGTGCAGGGTTCATGCTATTGCTAAGTACAGACCTGTTCTCCGAAGTCGATGGTTTTTCCATGTGAACCTTTGTCCAGACCAATCTGCATTAGTAGAACATAAGACAAGAGTTAAACAAAATAATAGAGCAGATGAGGGAGGTCGGGGCCCTAAAGGCGCATAAGAAAACGACTGATGCATGGGAAATTCAATGGATACTCGAAGTGTCAATCCAGAAATGACTGCCTTAGCTATAGAAGTAACGAGAGGGCCTTGGCGCGCCAGAACAATTACCGAATTACTGAATTTGATAATCACTTGACAATAATAAAGTAACAAAATTCCTTTATGGAAGCCTTACTTTGCCGCTTAGAAGATCCAGAGGTCCAGATAATCAAATCAATTGCCGGCGAAACAGCACTTTATTAACAGCTTTACACCTGATAGTGATTTGGAATTTTCGGGAGGCAGAAAAGCTCACCTCCCCAACAGCCGCCTCCGGGGTTTCGGCGAAGAACCGCCGCAAGGAATTCATCCAATCCGGCGACCTCTCGGGTACCCACCTACCAAAGTGATGGGACCACGGAACACAATCAGCATAGCAACGCGAGAGGCAAGCAGGGGAACCTCAACTCTCACCATGGGTGCAGGCCGAAGCAGGGGACGACGGCTGGGTGATCCTCGGCCATCTGCTGCACCAGGTGCCAGTCCTTCTGCGCGTGTCGTGTCAATTAAGGGAAAAATCAGCAACGAGCTATGTCCGCCCGTGACCCTGCAACTGAGTGAGTGAGGTGGAGCGGAGTGCGCACCTCGGAGGTGCCGTTGACCGCGAAGCGTGCGACGCCGGATGCGGCGGCGGCGCGTATGAGGGCGGGGGCGACGGCCGCGACGCGGGGATCTTGCAGGTGGCAGTGCGCGTCGAAGAGCCGCACGGCGGAGGCGGCGCGCGCCGGAGCCTGGGCCATGACCGGCGGTGAGCGGTGGATTTGGGGCTGTAGTCTGTAGAGGCGGTGCCGCGGTGGCCAGCTCGCCGCTGTCCGGGAGCGGAGAAGGTTTTTTCACTTTTTTGATGGACGGCGTGCGTGGATTCGGTGTTGGCCCAGCAAGCGGCAAAGGTGGCCCGGTTAACCAAATTCTGGGCGCAATGTGGTTGGGCCTTTGGCCCAAGGCCCGAGAGCGAGAAGAAAGTCCGCCATAGAAAAGTCTATTTTGCCTTCACAACTATTAAGTCTGCCTTTTCTCCCTTTACTATAAAAAAACATATATAGTTCCTCCCTCGTCTTTTAAAACTGGTCACTTTACCTCTTTGCTTCTGTTGGTAGTTTCTTATTTTTCTTTTATGTTTATTTTAGTTAAATCTTTGAAAAACAGAGTAAATCATAGAAATTTATAAAATAGGAAATCTAATTGTGTTTAATTTCATATTAGTAGTTCTACACGGTGAACAAATGATATGGTATGCTTTAGTATATATTTTTTGTTGTAACTTTATATTTATTTTTTTGTAATTAATTCACAGTTGTTGCTTGGTGAAATTTTTATGATGGACTAATCATTGCATGCTTGAGTTATAGTAAAAATTCCATGCTCATTGAATAATTCATGATTGAGTTATGGATTTATCTAGGTTTTTCCATTTTATGATTTTCTATAATTTATTATATTTTTCAAAGATTTAACCAAAATAAATAAAAAAAAAAGAAAAAAAAACACCAATAGAATATAGCCATGGAGCTGAAGTTGCCGGTTTTAAGAGATATGAGAATAACTGTATCTGGTTTTAGAGTCGAGAGAGGAAAGTCTAGTTGAGGAAGATAAAATTCTTTTTCCTCTTTCCTACTTTTGTCTATGGCAAGGAAGCGCTAGGCATGGCAGATACGTGGGAGTGGGACACCGGACAGCGAACTGTCGAAGTTCTTGGCTTCTTGCTTCTTGTTTGCAACAGGGGGAAGGTACATCGTCACGATTGGATTTTTCAAGTGTCAAGCATTCGGATGCTCAATGCATTGCTGATCATCATCTCGTAAGCTTAGCTTCCAAAATGGACGCTTCTCTCATCAGTTACTCCAGGGACGGGGACCATGCCACCACGAATGCACGAGCTCATCACTCTCCTGTCTCCTTGTCCTTGGTCCTCACGCCCGCCGGGCGCCGGCTGGGTAGAGGACTAGAGGTAGAGCCACCTACGATCACGGCTAAATGCACTCGTCGTGCTACGGGTGCAGACTGCAGAGCACAAAGCCGCAAAATCACCCAAGACAGTTGGACACCAATACACCATGTTTTGCAGCAGTACGTGTGCAGCCGTCCTCACTGTTCTATTTTCTGTCTTGTGCATGTCTTGGGGGAGGGGGAGGGGGACGGATTACGTCGACATTTGGACACCATGATTTGCAGGGCAGCAACCAGCTGCCGAACCTCGAAATCACGAATTGACGTTTGACAATGCCGACGGGCCACGGCAGCATGCCAGTGTTCCTTGTGCATCATGCGTGCTTCCACTATTGAATGGCTGACAATTGAATGGCTGACAGAATCACGTATCTTCAGTATGCCACTGAAAACTCCATGGGCGTCGATGCCACCATTCTGTCTTTTGGCACCGTCAAAACCTATTCTAGCAATAGCTCCAAAAACTACTTTTGACTGTAGGCTTCTTCTACTTTTTTGTGCTACGTTTTTTAATTCACTCTAGCAGCGACTCCAAATCAGGTCCCTAGTTTTTTCTTGCAACAAGTGGATCCTGCTTGCCGGTGAATCTTTTTTTTTTATCTTTTCTTCCACCTCTTCATCTTTGTAGGCAGTGGTGAGAGCCAGCGAGCCAGTTCGAGAAGGCAACTAATCCGATTCTCTATATGAAAGCTGATTGTCTATTAGAAGTGATTTTGTAGCTAAAAATATTTTCTATTGATTTTGTAGCATAAACTCTCAAAATCATGATAAAGAATTACTTCACAGAAAATGCTACTTTTTCAGTTTCTGTCCTCTTAGTTCATTTCAAAGAGTCATTTCTCTCTAAAAATTTATTTGACAGAGCTCCTGCTAGATTCAGCAGAAAATCAACTCTGAGAGCTTTGCCAAACAAGTCTCTGCATGCAAGGTCAGGCAATAAGGTAGAACGGCTAGAGTATACAGTTAGGGTAGGGTCTCTAGAGGGTTGTGACGCCGTGGTCAAGCAGATGGAGCGATACGACGTAGATATGTGCACTGGAGTCATGTTGGATTCATGTGACCAGAGGGATATGTGCACTGGAGTCATGCGGATAGAGGTCGGGCAACCGAAGAGGGCACCAACACACAACGGCCGGTGAGCCAAACTCAACAATTCATGGTGACACACTTAGGCCTTGTTTAGTTCACCCCAAAAATCAAAAAGTTTTCAAGATTTCCCGTCACATCGAATCTTGCGGCACATGCATAAAGTATTAAATATAGATAAAAACAAAAATTAATTACGCAGTTTATCTGTAAATCATGAGACGAATCTTTTGATGCTAATTAATTCATGATTGGATAATATTTGCTATAAACAAATGAAAGTGTTACAGTAGCGAAATCCAAAAAATTTTCATATCTAAACAAGGCCTTACGCACATGCGGGCCATAACCTAGATCTTCATTGAGACCCCATTTTCTGGTGGGAAAATAGTTAGCAGTGTGTATGGACAGGGTTGGTGCTTGATTCCTAGCAATGGGGTTGTGAGGAACGGCCAGTTGCAGTGGAGGTGGCAATGCAGCGCACAAGTGTGAACCTCACGGGTGGTAAAAGTATAAAGTAGAGCATCTCCAAGTGACTTTGCAAATAAATTTTGCATTTGGTGTTGTTTGCAAAGTCCTAAACTCATTTGCAAAGTCTAAAAATAGTCCAACTCCAAGGGACTTTGCATTTAGACTTGGCAAACCCAAAGTGTGGACCCCACCCCTGAATTTTTTTTCACCGATCGCGCCCGCGTGTTTTTTTCCTTTCGCGCCATTTTGACGTACGTCGTGCGTGCCAGTCGCCGCCAGTTGCCGCCCAGCCCAGGTCTTCGCGCCAGTCGCCGCCCAGCCCAGGCCGCGTTCGTCGTTCGTCGCCGTCGTCGTTCGCGTCAGGGAGGGCGGGCGCGCGCGGCAGGGAGGGCGGACGAGCTAGAGAAATCGCGCGGGGTGGGGGGCCAGGGGGACGGAGTCCGACGTGGAAGGCCGAAATTGTAGATGCAAAGTGGTGGGAAGGTTTGCATATATGCAAAGCCTCAACCTCTATTTGCAAAGTTAACCAAATTGCAAACCTTATTTGCAAAACCATTGAAGGAGTATTTTCTACTCTTTTTTGCAAATAGGACAATGCAAAGTTTATTTGCAAAGCACTTAGAGATGCTGTAACAAACCAAAAAGTAATGAGGTGGGAGGAGAAAGCAGAAAGCCTGCTACTTCTAAGGCGTGTTTGATTTACGGGCAAAGTTGGATGGGATACTATTAATTAACTTCTTTAATTCCATGTTGCTCTCTGATCTCTTAAAGTGGCCACGTCACCCTTAATTCTAATGGCTTGACACGTGTGCCGGAATCTGTAGAGCCGGGCTGCTCGATACTGGATTTCCGGGTAAGCTTCTCATGCTACTTGTTTGGTTGGATGAATAGGACACATCTATTTCTGTATTTGGTTGCATGGATAGAAGTGATTGGGGGTAAGAATAGTTGACCCATTATATCTTTTATTTAAAAATAATAGCAACTAATGGATATGAACTAATACTAATTTGTCATGATACTAACTAATTAAAAATAAAATATGATAATTAGCACTACTCATGCTACTTCAGAGTTCAGCATCTTCAAGTAATATTCTTTTTTTTTGGTGATTTTAGATGTTTGCTCCACCAAACACAGATGGCCAAATAGTGGACTTGCTGGGGTGTGTGTGTGTTTTATTTTGCCCTTCCGATTAAAAGTAGAGTAATATATAAAGTTAAGCAGCATGACTGGTCACTGCTGGAGTTGCTCCAACCTGTGACTAAATGGCAGTGGACAGTTTTGATCCGTGAACGTACGTGTACATGGCTTTTGAAATTCAAATGCACTCATGATCATGTACAGACACACTGGCGTGCGGTTCAAGAATCGCAAACTGCAAACACGTCTCAGGGATGGCAGTACTCAGCAGTTTTGATACTAGTGTACTGTTAACATTATGCCTGCTACTCCGTTTTCTATCTGCTCATGACGTGCGCGACAAAATCTGTGGACGAGCTAGCTAGAGCCACGGTTTGTGTGGATATATAAAGTGCAGAGAATGCTTTGCTAGTTGCTGCTAGACACTTCTTTTGAATTGTCATGAGAACGATGGTCACGCCCCCATCAGATGATCTGATTGGGATTCGTCTCATGCATGCATGGGACCTACGTGATTAGTGGATATACAGGAAGCACAGTTTAAATACTCGAGTCACTAATGAGACTTGTGACACCTTAGCTTGTTTATATATATACTCCTACTGTACTACTAGATTACGGGTACATTGTACAAGTGTGTATACTAATACTCCGAATCTACGATCCCATGTGCGCCTTGGCGTTAGGATATGATCCATCCTACACGCCTTGCAAGCATGGCCATGGCTGGCTGCTAGCTACTGCTGGCTCGCCTCTCCCAATATGGACAAGCACCTCGGAACTCACAGCTAACCGCTGTATCCGAAAGGAAAAAAGGAACCATCGGATCACGGTCACTGGAGCAAACAATTCCGCTTCCTCCGATCCCGATCTCACTAGCAACTGCCGATCTTTTCGGGTATCAGTTCAGGGACCATGTCTAAAATTCCTTTGCGGCGCCTAGTGTATGATTGCACATGCGAGCGGGGGCATGCGTGGCGACTATTATTCACCAGTGGTTCCCCTGTATCTATCAAACGATCGCGGCGAAGGATACAGGCTTATTTAGTTCGCAAAATTTTTCGTTTTTGGGTACTGTAGCATTTCGTTTTTATTTGACAAACATTATCCAATTACGGAGTAACTAGGCTCAAAAGATTCATCTCACAAATTACAGATAAACTGTACAGTTAGTTTTTATTTTCGTCTATATTTAATGCTTCATGCATACGACCAAAGATTCGATGTGACGGGGAATCTTGAAAATTTTTGCGAACTGAACAAGGCCACAGTCCATTGGCTCCCGGATCGCCTGTTGATGAGGACAAATCGAAGCGGGTGGCGGACCGGCCGATTCAGTTCTACACAGTGCTCCCTCCGTTCTACTGTTCGCGGGTTCGCCAATACAGCTGTTTCGACGTCTGAAAGACAGTAGTGTCTCAAACTGGCGTCCCTTTATTTTGAAACGGGAAGTTTGAAAAAAGGGAAATTTTATACAGTATAAAATACTGTAGACTACACGTACCAGCAGTTCAATTCCGAAGGTCTGAATCTGAACCAGCTTTTTAGCCCAGCCCACCTGCATCGTCGTCGCTTTATATTAACCAGCTCACGAGGACTACGAGACAAACCACCCAGCATATTAAGGTCCCCGCCGGCCGGTGGCCACCGTCCAAGACTCCTGTGAGCCGCGAGCGCGACGACACGAGCGCACACGTACGCTCTACGCGCTGCGAGGGATGAGCCCCGGTACTGCCAAGAAGCGTCTCGGCGTCGGAGTCGTGGCCAGCGGCGGGTTCGGGCTCGGGTGCGGCTGCAGGGACGCCAAGGCCGTGGCGGTGGCGGTGGCGGCGGCGTCCGCGTCGCCTTACTCTGCCGGCGCCGCCACCACCGCCACCGAGACGACGACGACGACGTCAACGGCGACGTGGCGCGGGGCGAGGACGACGACGACGCACCCGTCGTCGACGGCGTCCGGGTCCCTGTCCACGGGCACGCTCACCGTGCCCTCCGCGTCGTCGTCGTCTTTCCCGTGGGAGGACGCGGACGCCGAGGGTGACGGCGAGGAGGTGAACTGCAAGAGGGAGAGCTCGGCGGCCACGGTGAGCTTCTCCGGCCTGCTGCGCCAGCTCAACGAGCTCGAGCAGAGCGTCGTGTCGTGGGGGCGGAAGAGCACCAGCAAGGATTACTTGTCGCCACCTCCGCCGCCGCCGCCGCTGTTACCAGAGCGGCCAGCGAAGCAACGAGCGGCACATAGCGGCGGCGGCGACAGCAAAGAAGGTCACGGCAACTTCTCCCCGCCGCCGCCGACTTCTTTCCAGTTTCAGATTACGCAGCAGCAGCACCGGAAGACAAAGAGCATGGACAAAGCAGACAGACAAGTCGAAGCGGTCCACTCCAAGCAACCGCCACCGCCGCCGCCACCTCCACCTCCACCATTGCCATTGCCGCCGGAGCAGCAGCTCAAGGTGAAGAGCACGGACGACAAAGGCGTCAACAAGAAAGAAGACACCAACATGTTACCGACACCGCAGGCCCCGAACCACCGGAAAGCCAAGAGCTGCGACGCCGGCCCCGGCCCCGGCCCCGTGAGGCTGGACGGGAGCGTGGGCGTGGGCGTGGGCGTGGCGGTGGTGAAGAAGTCCGACGACCCGCTGAGCGACTTCCGGCGGTCCATGGTGAACATGATCGTGGAGAACCGGATCGTGACGGGCGACGAGCTCCGCGAGCTGCTCCGCCACTTCCTGGCGCTGAACGCGCCGCACCACCACGACGCCATCCTCCGGGCCTTCACCGAGATCTGGGACGAGGCGTTCTCCGCCAAGACGACGGCCCACGGCCGCCGCGAGCCCGCCGCCGCCGCCGCCAGGACGACAACGACGACGACGACTCCGCCGCGGCCGCGGCCCACCAGGGCGCCGACGCCACCGCGCCGCCGGCACGGCCCGCCTCCGCGGGCGTGGCGCTAACGCGAAGTACGTCGGTCATCACTTACTTTGTTACCACTACTGGCAGTACAAACAATGTTGCTTAGCTCGATTGCTTGCAGTGTCATCTGGCCGTCGTACCGCGAAATCTAATCTACCGCATGCAGTAGTGCAGATGTTCTCCGGATCTGTCTGTTAATGCTTTCGAGTTTGAGTTGTGTTGGGCTCCAAATATTCTGCAACCATACGATCTCGTGAAAGAGCAGTGTCGTTTTTATTCCGCGCGCGCAAGGGGGGGGGGGCACGAGGCAAGCCGACACGACACGCGAGAGGGGCCTTCGCCGTAAAACCCGTGGCCGCTTGCGGCGAAAACTGCAACCGGAGGCCAGGCGGAAAGGCGCTTGGATCGGCGGCATCGCTGCGAGATGAGCCATGGAGGGCAGGGACGACGGTGGTTGGATGGCTGGCAGTGGAGGGCCCGTGCATTGAGTTATGGTGGTGGTGACGGTGCAGTAGAGTGGTGGGCTTGTCACTTCACTTGTGGGTTGAAGTGACGCACCGGCACGGGAGCGCGGGAGCCAGGAAGGGAAGGGCACAGCCGCGAGCGTCGCGATGCCAATTGGCAATTGCCAAAGGAGAGGCAGCATGAGCCATCAATGCCGCAACTTGTGTGCTGTCCTTCTCTGCATCTGCGCTTACCGTGCTGGAACCCAGGGGTTCACGGCATCCGCATACCGCATCCACAGCTTAGGCCTTGTTTAGTTCCTAAAATTTTTCAAGATTTTCCGTCACATCGAATCTTGCGGCACATGTATGAAGCATTAAATATAGACGAAAACAAAAACTAATTACGCAGTTTACCTATAAATCGCGAGACGAATCTTTTGATCCTAGTTAGTCTATGATCGGATAATATTTGCCACAAATAAACGAAAGTGCTACAGTAGCGAAATCCAAAATTTTTCACAAACTAAACAAGGCCTTAACGTTTCAATGAACTTCTCGGTCTAATTTCGTTGACAAGTAGGTGTGGAGCTAATGCCCATGCACTCCCAATGCTGGAGCAACTCCAGCAAGATCCCATTTAAACACTCATATCTCATAATTAAATATAGGGGTTTAAGTTAAAAATCATACTCCAGCAGGGTCTCTATTCAGGCCTGAAATTTAGTTGGACACTCATATTCACCCTCTAGACCCCATCTGTGTTGGCCCAACACTTCGGCTCCCATCCTGTGTAGCGCTAGTTTCCTGCTGCACACACGTGCGGTGCGGCCTCCCTCCAACGCGTCAAAGCCACTCGCCGTTGCTCTATCCTCCTCCCCTCGCTCGCACTTGCCCTCACTGCCTTGCTCTCCGACGCGTCGGCCGTTGCTCAGTCATCCGTGTCGCCCCGCTGCATCGACCGTAGCTTCGCTGTACGTGTTGCCCCACCGCGGCGACCATTCCTCTGCGCATGCAGGCACGTTGGATGCCGCACGGGCCACTACTCATGCGCGGGCAGCCATGACCAGCTTCTCTCTCTCTCGGCTACCGTTGGAGTTGAGACAAAAAAAACTCGACCTTAGGCTGTCTCCAACAGGAGACCCATTTGGGAACCCAAACTCAAAATGGGTCTCCAACACAATACATATAGCCTCCAACAGAGTACCCATACAGAAGACCCATTTTGGGTATCAGGAGAGGCATAACCCAAATTTGGGTATCCTCTCTCCTTGAGACCTATTTGTAGAGAGTGTTGTCTTTTAGGTCTTGTTGTTGGAGAAGACTAAAAATATGTATGGAAACTTTTACCTGTAGCGTTATCCAAAGAATAAATGGGTATTGTATTTTGGGTAACAATTGTTGGAGATAGTCTTAAAAGTAGGAGGAACACCCAAAAAAAAGAACCCTGTATTTAGGGGCTATTGCTGGAGTTAATATGAAATATTCTTCGAGATGCTCTATATAACCCATCGAACTGGGAGGCCTATGGGCCAGGGCCCAGCGGAACAGACGCTGCGGGCCCTCCAATTTTCGTTCGCTACCACGACTGGTGCTAGATTCTGCTATTGGGGTTGAGCCCAGTACAGTGGTCATGCTCGTGCCAACGTGCGTTTCGCTGCGGTTTCTGTCCTTGCAGGGGCACTTGGGCTGGGCCAAGGGAACCGCTGCTGCCTGTACCCAATACGAAAACTTGCCGGACTTGCCAGGTGCAGCAGTTTCCTACTACTGTACAGCAACGTGTGAATAATGATGTATAGGTACTACATCATTGCGCAATGCCAACGATCATCAGATGCAAAGCTAGGAGAACAAGCCAAGCTATCGACCCCGATGGCGACAGGAGACAAGACAAGGTACAAAACCGAACGAGGCAGTATCATACCTGACTGCTGCCTGATCAAGTAATCACGCTGGTTGAAAGAGCAGATACGCGCTTCTATAGGTACTAGTCCTACTTCGTACCAAGTTCCCGATTCTGGTTAATTGGAGACCAATGCAATGATGCATCAGATGCTAGAGTAGATGATAGTGGTTGAAGGATTCATGTCCATCATCCACTGCCAACAAAATAGCTGTACATGTACCCTGTCGAGACAGCAAAAGCCGACCAAACGTTCCTGTGTACTTCGCACCGACGAACGTCCTAGGCAACTACACGCTGAAAATTCATTCGTCTGCCAACACTTAGCCAATGAAGAACGTTGCTATCAGCACACCGGCTACTGAAAATTTTGAACAAACTTATCATTAGCAACTATAATACAGAACACTAAATGCTTTTTGTTACAACTACAATCAAAAGGAAGGTGCGCCGACAGCTGATCCAAAGTTCTAATTTATATTCCTGGATCCGTCATTGGTGGCACGAGCTATTGCCAACATGTTTCATTATGCGAAGTCTTGCAGCCACGCAATGCAGTGCAGGACGATAGGCGACACCAGGGTCTTCCTTGTCAAGTTGTTGTTGCTGAGAGGATATTGGTATAGTGGTTTAACCATGCCATATAGGTAAAATAGTGTGTGTTGTGGTTGTGTGCACTAATCGTCCATGATGACAGGAAGACTCGTCCTGTCGCTCGTCTCATTGCTTACGGTTTTAAATTGTGCATGCACCCACTACCTTGGGAAGCATCGAGAGTGCCCGATTGCGTGGCCACCTTGTCAGATCCTTCCGCAGGGCTCCAAGTGGCCGAGTAGTGAATGGGGTCTGTCAGGAGTTTTGATTCCATATGGCGGTTATACCTGCCAATAGGACTATAGCATGAAATCGACATGTGAACCCGTAGCCTTAACTACATGGTCGATCCCTAGAGTATTATATGATTTTCGCCTACGACATTAAACTATGAAATTGCAAACTTGGCTCCCTAATTTAATGATTTTTTCAATTCTTGTAAGCTCCATAACTATGCTAGAACAAAAGTTCTACAATGATCATCTAAGATATCATGAAAGTAGGAGATCATAGATCGTTATCACTAGAAGCGTAGTGGAAGAAGTGTTGGAGTAGCCTGGTTCAACGTGCGCAGATCGATGTAGAGGTAGTAGGTGTGTGTCCTCGCATCCCAACATCAGCCTCGCATGCACCTGCCTTGCATTTATCGCCAATCAACTTCAAAATTTATCGCCAACCAACATCAGCCTCGCATGCACCTGCCTTACATTAATTTTTTAACTTACTTGTTTAAATTTAAGATTTGTTAACTCCTCGAAAACAAGACAAGCGCACTCTTTTTTTATTCAGGTAGTATACTTCTACAAGATGGTATTCCAATAGAATTATTTGCAAATAGAACTCATGCTTCAAATTATATATTCTAATGTTCCTTTTTTATTTATTATACCATTACGTAACATCAATGTTTGTGTCTTTCACATCTCAAAGCACCATATTTCATATACTTCATCTTAATTTCTCGGGCTGCCGTGGCAATGCAAAGCGCGACTAAACCATGTTTAATGGGCTGGCACAAGGCCCGCTTTTCTTATGTCCGGCTCATCGCACAAGCCAGCGCATGCACGGCCCGTTTTGCGGTTGCTCGTGTATCGGCGCTGAACACCACCTTGCATTGCCAGTCGCCTCCTCACCTTCAGCCTCCGATAGACCGATACGCTTCGGGAAGGCGAGGACCTCGACTTCCTCGCCGGAGTCGGGAAAGGTTCGATGTTGCAGGTTCTTTCTGCAAATTAGCTTTGTGTTTTGTTTTTTTTTAAAAAAAAGTCGTAAAGTTGTAAGCTTATTTTTTTTCTTCGTCACTCTAGATTTCTCTTTTTTTTTCTGAAAAGGAAAATGCTACGGAGTACATCCTTCGAAGGAGGCGGATCTCCTGTCGCTAAATCCGCGTAGTAATCGGACTTTCTTTTATTGCGTTTGTGTTTATTTACATATACACAAATACTTGCACAGCCAAAACATGCATTGCATCAATGGCTCTGCCTGTCTAAGGTTTCCACGAAGATTAACTAGTCTGCTATTTGTTGGTGTATTTAGGCCATGGGCTTTGCCGCGAATAGCAAGACTAAAGATATGAACAACCAAGCATCTACAGCGATCAACTCACAAGCAAGAGCAGGGGCCGTCCTTCCTGATCACTCCTCATACTGTGGACAAGGTGATTGATGGTGAGGTCTGGCCAACCACAGATTCGGCATCAAACGAACAGGACCGGAACATCTGCTTCTACCACTGTCAAGAGGGCCAGAAGGATGCGAGCCTGTCTAAGGTTTCCTTAAATTCAGCTTAGAAGATGAAACATTTTGTTTACTACTATATCCAAGTTGCAATCAGAAAATGATACAGCTCACTTAGTTATGCTAGGCGGAGAATTGTGCCTAGCTCAAAGCCTTGCGACAGCACAATAGTGATTTGGAGGTCATCCTCGTCTACTGATGGTCATCATTGGGCTCAAATCTATGCTATGAATTTGTTTGAAGCATGCATACTGATGGCATGCTTCTTCGGAGAGGGAATTACCTCTATCGATGTGATGAGTCAAGTCGATTTGCAAGGGAAGTGCTCTGTGTGCATCAGGCGACTTACAAGAATACCAAAGCAGGACCTTTTAGTTATGGGGAACATGTTGTTTTCTATTACTTCCCTACGTGGAGAGTCTTGTTCGAGTGACAAAGGGGAAACTACCGGCTGCTGTCTGTTCCTGACGTATCCATATCTATTTCTGGTAATAGGAGTGAACATTTACAAGAATGATTTTATTTAGGCCCTGTTTAGTTCCCTACCAAAATTTTTTTTCATCCATCCCATCGAATCTTTAGACACATGCATGAAACATTAAATATAGATAAAAAAATAAACTAATTACACAGTTTAGTTGAGAATCGCGAGACGAATCTTTTAAGCCTAGTTACTCCATGATTAGCCTTATGTGCTACAGTAACCCATATGTGCTAATGACAAATTAGTTATGCTTAATAGATTTGTCTTACAGTTTTCTAACGAGCTATGTAATTTGTTTTTTTATTAGTTTCTAAAAACCTCTCCCGACATCCTTCCGACATATCCGATGTGACACCCAAAAAATTTTCATCTCCAATCTAAACAGGGCCTTACTACGATCGTCTGTTATGCTTGTGTCGGACAAGGGGGACTTTACTGTTTGCCCTTGGTATATAGAGTAATAAAATCTAGTCCTTTGTTCTAAATTGTAAGTCGTTTTGGGCTTAGATACATATCTTTTGCTACTATATTGCAAGGGCTTTTTTTAGATACATATCGTTTTGGATTTTTTAAAATTGTGTCGGACAATGAGTATGTCCTAAATGATGTTGGCACATCATTGTGCGATAAGCTGGAAGATGCCAAGTGATCATTGTGCCATAAGCTGGAAGAACAAGCCAAGTGATCGACCGAAGGCGACATCACTACATCAGACAGGGCAGAAAGCCACCAGATAAGATGAACGACTAGACGTCAGACAGGCTACAAAACCACAGATAAGATGAACGACAATGACAAACAAGCTACTGTCGTACGGAGTATATACTATCTTTCAACTTCGGCAATGCCTTTCCCATACCTGTCTGCAGTCTGCACCCTAATCATTCTTGGTGCATTGCATATCGAACAAACAGCCAAATGGTAGATACACTCGCTCTCTATCTACGAGCTAGTTCGTACGGAGTTGTCGATTCTGGTCGGAGACCAGTGCACATGATAGTCGTTGCAGGATTCATGTGTCCATCATCCACCGCCAACAAAATATCTGTACAGGTATCCTGTCGAGCAGCTTGTGGAAATAGCGAGCCAACAAAACGTTCCCTTGCACCGGCGATCGTCCTTGGTAATAACAGGCCGAGATTTCATTGGTCCGCCAAACACAATGGCTGAACGATGCAATCAACACAATGGCCACTGACTTCTTAATGAAACACGTGCTAAGCACGTTCTCGAAAACACAATGGCCACTGAAAAGCTTGAAGAAACTTATCGTTGGCAACCAATACAGAACACTAGATGCTCTTTGTTACAACTACAACGAAAGGAAGGTGCACCAACAGCTGATGCAAAGTTCTACATCTACAACCCAACAGAGTAAGCCTTCAAGGAAGCTTCAGATGATACATATTCTTCAACTACTAAATCAAATTGGTTTACACCTTGTCTTGCAAGTAAGCAGAGTAAAAGACACCCAAGGCACCAAGAGAAAGGGCTAGAAGAAGGCCAGATGGCACCAGTTTCCGGCTATTGTACAACCTGATACCTGAAAGCGAGGAGGGGTTGGATGTTTTGACTTATCTGAGTTTCATGGGAACTGAAGCACAAAAAATGTGGAACATACCAAACACGCAGGCAAATAAAAAGGCAGATCCAAATCCAACAGCATCACCTGCTGCCATCGTCTCAGGCGACTGCATCAGATAATAGGCCTGCAAAAAAGAAAAATTGTTAACCATATGTTCCCGCTAAAATTAGCCATGAAATGTAGTGGGCATCTGCTTACAAACAGAAGAGAATAGCTTTATTAGTTCTGAGATTCTCGATGACATAAATAAGCTCATGGTTTCAGTAGTTTACATAAAACTGGAAACATGAACATGCATGCTTTGAAGATAAAAGTTTCTGAAACCAAAAGGTAAATTCAACAAGCTCAATGATTTGCCAAGGCTACATATTTTTCATACATAATATCTCATTTATGATTCACTGTTTTTCAATAATCCAGAACTCGGGTAGAAAGACTCCACCAAAAAGATAACTGGAATAAATGATGAAAAATGCCTACGAATCTGATTCAACGTCCAATTTGGTGTAGTATTGCAAGCAGAATGACAATTCCAAGACTTGTTTGTGAATTCGATCCCATAATTCTACAAGCATAAGAGTCCTAATCAGTATGAACAAACCTGGAAACATATTTCCACAGGAATCCATTTAACTGTTCCACAAGAATGATATGCCATCCAGAAAACTTTCTATTGTTATTAAGATTCAACGTAGTAGTAGTTCTTTTCGAATCTCTTCCTAAGAAGAAGGAAAAGCAAAAAACCAGCCTCATCATTCCACTTATCATGATCAATTTGGTGTAGTATCACGAATTGAATGATGACGATAGTTCACTGCAAAGTAACAATTCCCATTACGTTTCACAAATTCCATCTCATAACTCCACAAGCATCAGAATCCTAATTCGTAATAATGCACGAATTTTGAATGGCAATACATTTCCACAGGAATCCTGGTTAGTGGTTATTGTTCCAGAGGAAATATTGCCATCTGGAAAACTGCCTACTGTTAAGATTCGATATAGCTTTTAAGATACGCTTCCTAAGAATAAATACAGGGACCCCTTATTGCTCGTGCCATGACCAGGCAAAAAAAAGAGAGGAAAATTCTTCTAGTAATGTTCATTCGAGTAGTAGCTGTTATGTCATTAGATTTCCTAAACCCATATGCCCACAGGAATAGCCAAAAGAAAGACAATGAGCGTACGACCATTTGCCCCTCGAATAAACTAGAGGGCTTGGACGTCCTTTGCAGCACATAGCAACCGGAACAATGTTTTTCTCTCACAACAAATCAGCATCAACATTGGCAATGGCCTTTTTTTCAGCCAGCCGAACAGGGCCTGCACCTAGCAATTAGATTCTACCGGGGACTTGAACAACACTCTGGTCCAACCGAAGACTTCAAACTCCAGTGTTTCCAACCAACCCAGAATCAAAATGCAAAATCCTGTCTGCAATTTGGTCTAAGCACACTGTCATAGCTGACTCAGAAGAGCTGTTGTAGCAGGAACCATGGCATGATGACAAGGCACTCGATATATAATCTGCTAATCTGCAAAGTAGACTCTTCTAATCTAAACAAACGAAAAATGCGGTAGTTGGGAAATCTAGAGAACATTCGAGGTCCACTCACAGCGCCCATGAGCGCAGCTCCAGCCAGTCCTCCGTAGATGGAGCCTTTACTCCCCGACCTCGCATCTGAACACCAGAAAGCAGACATTCAGTGGTCAAGGAATAAAGTCGTAATCAACCCGACAGGCCAGAGCAGCCACACTAGCAAATGCACCGAGGAGGGGGACCGGGAACGCGCGTAGTACATGCGAAGGCGCCGCCGCCCAGGAGGAGGACGCCGTAGGCGGCTGAGGCGGCCGGGGCAATCTCGGACACCGCGGCGCAGCGGACCAGAGCGCGACGGCGGGGGTGGAGTCGCAGGCGGGCAACGGAGAGGCGAGGCGGCGGCGGGAACGGAAGGAGAGTGGCCGAGAAGGCGGAAGAGGTGGTCATCAGGGACATCAGCTCCGGCACGCAGATTCCGGCGGTCGCTGTCCGTGGCCTGAATCAGGGACGAGTGGTGTGTGGTGCCTGGCGCTCTATCTATCGCTATCCGGTAGTCTGACGACGGTCGACGGCGGCTTCAGTTTGGGATTTGCGGTGGGAGAACAAAATCACCTTTTTTGTGTGTGCTGAAAGGGCTTTTTTCCCTCTCTTTTTCCTCTTGTGTTTGTTGTGGTGCACGTTTCATATTGGTTTTGCACGCTCCGACAGAGCTTCGCACGTCTCTTCAAGCACTAGGAATAGAATTTGCTTTCTCGGACTAAGGCTTGTTTAGTTCAAAAAAATTTTGCAAACTTTTTTTGATTCGTTGTCATATCAAATTTTGCGGCATATACATGGAGCATTAAATATGGATAAAAACAATAACTAATTATATAGTTTATTTGTAATTTGAGAGACAAATCTTTTGAGTCTAGTTAGTTCATAATTAGACAATATTTATCAAATACAAATAAAAATGTTACAATGCTTATTTTGCTAAAAAAAATAGAGTTAGACAATGCCTAAACTTTTAACTCCAACAACCAAAAGTAACTGAAAAGAGTCCATGTACCGAAAATGGCAACGATATTATAGGTTGTCAAAAGCCGTGAGTGCCACTTTGATTACAATAGAATAGTGCTCACTGCTCACTCATGGTTTGTTGGTGTATAATAAATTACCAAAAATAAATTTACGTTGCCGGCTCTTAGATCCGGAGGGTTTGTGAGATAAAAATATTGTACTGACACATAGATTCGGTTTAGCCCTGTTCGTTGACTTATTAGCTGAATCTATCTGATGTTTAGCAATGTATTTTTCTCTCGTAATAGATTAGTGAATACTTTCTATCATATCTTTTGAGTCAAGTGAACAGAGACAGGTTTCTCTTTCTTATCTTCACGGTATGCTAAGGCCTTGTTTACTTCCCAGAAAATTTTACAAAATTTTTCACATTTCTCGTCACATCGAATCTTTGGACGCATGCATGGAGTATTAAATATAGACGAAAATAAAAACTAATTGCACAGTTTGATCGAAATTGACGAGACGAATCTTTTGAGTCTAGTTAGTTCATGATTGGACAATATTTGTCAAATACAAACGAAAGTGCTACAGTGTCCATTTCCCAAAAATTTTTGGAACTAAACAAGACCTAACTCATAGCTGGTGTGGGATCCGTATGTTGGGGCCAGTACCAAAACTTATACAATGGTGACATCTAAGTCCCAAACTTTAAATATCATATATCTAGGTTCCCAAGCTTGCTAAACGAGTTGTACAGGTACCCAAACTTGCGCGATATCCAGATCTCAATCCAATATTGCTAGATTATTAAACTTGCTAATAGGATCAAACGAGGTCTAAATTATTATTGTTCAAGATAATTTGATATGGCACCTGCACGGCTATGGCCCCATATGCTAGGCGCACGATCAGCGATCACATTGGTGGCTTACCGTAAACAATGGTGATTTTCGATTTGGTGTAGTCCAATTAGCAAGTTTGGGGATTTTAGCTATAATTCTAAGAGAGTTAGGTGTTTGGATGGCACTTTCGTGCAAATTTAGATACCCCATGTGGTTAGTTTAGGAACCTAGATATATATATGTAATGTTAAAAGTTTAGGTTTTAGATGGCATCGCCATAACGAAGTTTAAGTACTAAACCTAACATGTCATATACCCCATTATGTTGAGTCAGGCAGTTAGCATACCACATCGGTATATGAAGCAAGTTAACCCCGTGTGGACGAGGGCTAGAGTCCAAGACAAGTTTAATAGACCTACAAATTAAAAAAATAAAGTTTGAAACCTAAATAAATACTCTCTCAAATTTAAAAACTATCAGTGTATTTTACTCGATTATCAGTTTGATCATGTGCATTGACCAGAACACATATATGACGTGTCAAATTCTTTTTAAAGAAACATGCATCACTATCTCGCTTTTGAGACGACCGTTGGTTGGCGCAAAACTGAAAAAAAAGGTCCAAGCCAAAAGTCATTCCATAGACCACTCGCGCACAAGCAGCACAACTTTCAAATTTTGAAGGTTGACCTGCAAATAAGATCGGCAATCGCATTTTACTTCACTTTTGTAGTTTTCAGATTTCGAGTCACCACGATGGGCTGGCTGGCGACTGGCGTCAGTAAATTTACCCTAGAATAGCATAATCGAGTCACCCCGGAGGACTGCACCAACCACCCACCGTTTAATGCTTAACGAATTACGAGAGTTGATGACTTTAATGTAATGTATATTCAAGTTTAAACCATTGACTTGATGTAGATGTTCATATTTTTAAATTTTTTTAGAATTTAACGAGGTTGTTCTCGTGGAAGGTGTGTCTGTGACATCAAGGTGCCTTTGACTTCATCCATTTCAAAATCTATAGACTCCATTTTAGCTTTGTCTTTCAGACGTCTTTATAAAGTAGGATATGTATGCATGTGTTCATAAGGTAAATGCAATGATAAATTTAGAAACAGATCGAGAGGAGAGCTAAATAATAAAGAAGCAGGGTGGATGACTGTGGTGTATATGCTAGGCTAGCTCCTTACTTTCCCGTTACATCGTCATCCTACTTTGGATGAGTGAAAATAGAGCCTAGTGATGGGTGGCAACCAGCCAACCACCATGAGCACAGTTGCATAAAGGGTTATAGGAGGCGAGGAGGAGAAGATGGATGGAGTAGGCGTGGGTAGATGAGGGGTAGAGGGAGAATGGCAAGCGGCTACTACCTGTCGGCTAGGGTGCCAATGCACATGCACGATCGTGGAAATGACGGGCAAGGGTGTGGTCATTCGAAAATCGAGAGTTGGAGAATGGGATGGACGAGGCTGCATTTGCTTGGGAATAGAAGAGACACATATGTTTCAAGAAAGATAGAGAGATGATAGGTTTTATACTTGTTTTAGCTACACAGACTTATAACTTATCTACAATATACATAGCTCATAATAATTTTGTCAGAAAATTTCACAGGCAGCGCAATGGACATCATGTAGCTGTTTTTCCTTGCGAGAAATTGGTTAGAAGCATGCAGCAGCAAATGTGACTGACATACTTTTTTTTAGGAGTGCTTGTGAGGTGGTGCAATGAAAGCAATTTGTTCCGCGGTCGCTTGAGGCAACATTGAACATTGTTCTAGTTCTAGTAGGATTGTTGCGACGAATTCAGCTATGTTTTCAGAAAGGAAAATCACAGATCTACAAGAGAAAGTCTAAGACGGTCCAAAATTTAACTTTACAAAAAAACGACAAGACTAAACAATATTAATAGTTAAGAGATTTAGACAATGGTTTTTATTGAGGAACAGAGCTTACAAAAAGGAAGCTAAAGACTACCATGATTTAGCCTTGACATAAATCGCACAGCCACACATGATGGATATTAATTTGTACGAGTGCGACTACCATGATTTAGCCTAGACATAAATCGAACAGTCACAGAGGATATATGTAGGAGTGCGAGAAAAGGGGGGGGGGGGGGGGGGGGGGGGTGGGATGAAGATAACGACAGATTTAAAATCAAGAACTTGATGGGAAAAGTTTGTGATATATTTAGGATGTATGGAGAGAAACATTATAATCAAACAAACAAACAAAACTATTTCAAGAACTGGTTTCACATAAAAATAGTAATAAAGCTATCCACAAGCGCTACGTGCAGTGCGCAAGCCACTTGCTAATTGCTATATATATGTGAATAAAAATCCAAAATAAGAACTCAGAAATCTTGTAGGAGTAACTCGATATAGATAATTATGATTAGTAAACTTGTCTTTTATTCACGCTTTGTGGTACTGTGCTTCTGTTATAAACTTCCTTCAGAGGTTTACAACAACAATTGATCGGCAGGATTAAATTACCATATCCGATCGTTATTCTACCATGCTTTATACTAACGTCAAACCAAACCATATACGCGATTTTTTCGCCAAAAAAAAAAACATATGCACGAATGAATCGAGGACAATGTGTCCTGCTTGACTACCGATACCTGCAGAACGTCTCTGTATAACGTCAAACTAGCTACGTACGCCCATTTACTCTTGTCTAATCTTTTTCTCAACGATCACATAGACTTGCTTGTAGTCATGTGACTGGAAAAAAAAGGTGCACGTACGGATGTACGGGCACACGCACCCTACAGCCAGTCTTGCCGAATGCTCGGTGACTTAGCTGGCGTGGACCATGGGCGACTGCGGCGACGACAGCAACGCCAAGGGGCTGGAGATGGCGAGGTGCGAAGCAGCTCCCCGGCGCGGCAAGCTGAGGCGCAGGCGGCGCGTGGCCGCCCAGCGCTCGGCCTTGGCCTTGCTCTGCTGCTGCTGCTGCTGCTGGTGCTGGCGCACGAAGTGGTGGATCCTGCGGAGCGCCACCTCCATGGTGTCGTCGTCCATGTTGGCGTGGCAGACGCGGAACCATCCGGGCTCGTTGCAGTGGAACGACGTGCCTGGCGACACGTTGAGCTTCACCTCGTGGATGATGACCCGCCACAGCTCCAGCTCCGCGTCGGGCGTCTTGTCCCTGAGCATGCCCCGCAGGTCCATCCACGAGAAGAGCCCCGCGTTGCCCGGCAGGCACGCGATGCCGACCTCGCGGAGCCCCTCGGTGAAGCGCTCGTGGCGCGCCGCCAGCCGCCGCGCGCTCTCCGCGAGGAAGCGCGCCATGAACTCGCCGTCGGAGAGCATCTTCGCCAGGAAGTGCTGCGTCTGCGAGGAGACGAGGCCGAAGCTGGACATCTTGCGCGCGCAGGCCACGACGCCGTCGTTGTACGAGTAGACGATGCCGACGCGGAACCCCGGGAGGCCGAAGTCCTTGGAGAGGCTGTAGGCGATGTGGATGAGGTCCCTGTTGCATCCGGGGACGTCGTGCTCGATGACCTCGGCGATGCTCACGAAGTCCGGCTTGGCGAAGACGGAGCCCGCGTAGATCTCGTCGCAGATGAGGTGGACGCGGTGCTCCGTGGCGAACGTGGCCAGCATCGCCAGTGTGGCGCGGTCCATGGTGGTGCCCAGCGGGTTGGAGGGGTTGGTGATGAGGATGCCCCTCACGCGGATGCCCTGTCTCCGCGCGTCGTCGTAGGCCCACACCAGCGCCTCCCGTGTGAGGGTGAAGTTGTTTGAGCTGTGGCATTCGATGGGCAGCAGCTTCACTCCTGACCTCCAGCAACAATCACGGTCGAAACTGTAATCACACCATTACAACGAAAAGAGTGTCAGGGGTGCAGGTGCAGGGCTCGCGAGAATGAAGAAAGAGGAACAGGTACGGTGTCAGTGTGTCGTACGTCGTGCGTGCATGCATATGTAGGAACGGTCAACGATGTAAACGTGCATGAAAATTAAAGTCGCATGGAACAGACTAGACCGTGTAGGAAATAACGTTGCATGGTTTTTCCTTGCGTGACTAACTTAATTAGATTGCGTTGTCCACTTGACGACGATTGTCCATGCGACTAACAAGAGTTTGATTACTTTGATTTGATTATGGTGGAAAATCTGCTTTCAGTGGTTCCTGATCAAGGTAAGTTTTGAAACGTTACCCAAACAAGGAAAGGTGAGGGGGGGGGGGGGGGGCTAGAATTGGCTAGTTGACTTTGACACGTGCTCGAATTAGCTCAGTTTTTTCCGTGCATTTGACCAACTTTCGAGTCGAGTCTAATGCATGGATGACTAGGACATGAGTACTTTGGTTGAAAATTAAGGACGACGTCAGGACATACGCTGGGTAATATGGCGTCGGCACGAGGTAGGCGTCGCCTGGGTCAGCGAGGCAGAAGGCCAGAGTGTCCTGGGCGCCGGTGGCTCCTCCGCTCATCACGACGCGGTCGGGGTCGAACGTCACCTTCCCGCCCCTCACCTGCCCCATGAACTTAGCCATCGCCTGCAACAAAACAACGAGTCGATCAAAACGTCAGCTATCACATTGCGATTGTTAATTAATTACTAGACGTGGATTGAAGATGATCTGTCAGGACGGCGACTGCGAGCTAGCCGCCGGCCGGCCGGTAGCTGCTCCGTCGTTTTCGCAAGCAGTCGCCATTGGACAGCAGCAAACCTAATCAATGATTCTGGAGTATTAGCCAAGATGTTAGTCGTTACCTCTCTGAACTCCGGCAGGCCGTGGTAGTCCTGGAAGTTGGCTATCCTCCGGAACTCCGACGCGCCCTGCGCCGTGCAGATGGACGCCTCCGGGTGCTCCATGCTCCATTGCTCGATCAGGTCAAGCGACAGCTGCAGCACACGCCAGTACTTACATGAGCTACAATTCGATCGACAGCAGCTGTGGGCAGTGTTACAGGTCGAGTTACGGTCTACAGAGAGCTGCAGGGGTACGGCGTTACGTACTTGGTTCTCGGCGAGGCCCATCTGGATGACGCCGTCGCGGTTGCGGTGCAGGTCGAAAGGGTTCATGTCGTAGGCCTTCCAGCCGTCGAAGTAGGACGAGTTCTCGCCGTGGCCATCGCCGGCGGCAATCCTGGAGAGGAGCTGATGCTCGGCACTTCTACCACCGGCCATTTGACGTCGGTTGTTCCTACCGAGGATCAGAAAGCTTGGCCGCGACGAAACAGGAGCTTAGCACAGGTGCTGTGCCTTAGCTGTGTGCTCCCGAGAGAGAGATCACTACTAGCTGGCTGTGGTTGGGCGGCTGGAGAAGAGGCCTTGGAGGCTTTGTAAGGAGAGCTTGCAGCTTCTGGTGATGGTCTCTCCCGGTTTGGGGCGCGCGCTGGTTTATAAGAGCCGCCGGACGCGTCCATTCGTTGCCCCGCGAAACTTCCGTGAAGCACAGAGGGTGGCTAATAAGGTATGCGAACGCGACCGGAGACATGTGGGGGCCTCGCTGACCTTTTGAACATTTCTCTTGCCGTATTCTCGTCGTTACAGTCACCCTTCAAATCGCCTAGCCGTCTTTTGAATTCGCTTATAGAAACACATATCTCAATGTAAAAGTATATTGAGATGTGTGTTCTGTACACTTTTTAATGTAAATTTAATGAGTTGGAGAGTGAGGTTATGGGTTCTCAGGAACCGAAAAACTAAAACCTTGTTTAATTTATCCTCAAAATCTTAAAGATTCTTCGTTACATCGAATCTTAAAGCACATATATGAAACATTAAATATAGATAAAAAACTAATTATATAGTTTATCTGTAATTTATGAGATATTTTTTTTAAAACTAGTTAGTACGTCTACGATTAGACAATAATTATCAAATAAAATAAAAATGGTAGAGTACAAAAGACTTTCGAACAAGGCGTGAATTGAATTAGCTGTTGACGACGTGATGACTGGTGAGGTCGTTCGGTTGAGCAATGAGCTAGCGAGCCAGACGACGACGCTGTGCTTGAGTCGTATACGAGGTTAGATTGGGCAGGTTAATTAACCGGCTGCAACTTTGGGTCGAGAAAAGAGTTACGGCACTAGGCACTAGCAGTTTCGCGCGACGGCCAGCTGATGGATGGTGATGGCAGTAGGCAGTTACGCCGGTCCAAGAGCGTAGCCGGCGCGCGCGGCGTCGGTTCTACGTCTATCGGCGGCTTGTGGGATAGTTAATGAGTTTTAGACCCGCAACTGAACTTGCAGGGTTCGCTAGCAGCCTAGCACGACCACTAGGAAGGATTCAAGTATTCAACCTGAACAGCCGGCGCACCCGGTTTCGCGAGAAAATGGGTGGCGGCGTTTGTTTGCACCGGTAGTCTGGTGCTGCTGCTTGATGCCGAGGCGGGCCATTCACGGTGTCATCCCCGGCTGGTGTTCTTCCTGCTTCTCCGTGGTCTCTCGGCGGACTGGCGGAGGACCACCTGCCTTCACACAGCTCCCAAATGCCCCAACTGCCTGCGCAGTTATTTGGTCCTGTCCGAAAGGCTGGACAGCACGTAGTAGGAGTGCAAATGTGCAATATGGACATGGGCACATGGCCAATGGCGCGAGATTGTCAAGCTGAGACAAATGGTGCCGATCATACTGTGACAAATGGCCGGAGTTCAGAGGAGGAAGTCAAGGTTAATAAATGCTCAATATATATTTTCGGTGTGCAGTCAACCTACTGGCGGCAATGCTGGTCAGCTGGTGTGCAGTCAACCTACAAGTAAAAATGGCCCTGGCTAGCCTTGGCTGCTATAGTAATCGCTTTCCTTCAATTAAACAACCTGTAGCGAACTTGGCCACCAACACTGACTACAATCGCTTTCGTTCAAGGAACGCTTGGAATAACTGTACTACGTGGTTTTAAGTCTTGGCACGGTACATCTTTATTTTCATTTATTTATTTATTATTATTTTTTGCAAAGGAGAGGAACTTATATTAAATCTTGACATAATACACCCCTAAATTAATTACATATTAAACTATGAAATAAAAAATACATAATGATCTATTGAAGGGTCGAGATGGCGGACCAGAGGTGGGGTGAATAGTCATTTCTAAAACTTATCGCGCTGGCTAACCGAAACAAATGCGGAATTAAAACTATCGGTCTAGCCAAGACTACACCTCTCTATCTAAGTTCTCTAACACCTTGAAAAGATTCTAAACAAGCAAGCAAGGTGCTACCTTAGCAAGAGCTCACCTAATCAATTCTAGGAGCAAGGTCACACAAACCTATGCAACTAGTACTTTGCAAACTGGAGGAGCTCCTACACAAACTAGTGAGGCAAAACGCACAAAGCCTAAGCTTACTAGCAAGCTCAATAACAAGGCAACCAATGCCAAATTAGAGAGCGCAACTTACTTAGCTACACAAACTAAGTAATGTGACTAACAAGGTTACACAAACCAAATTAGTCACGCAAGGGAAATTACTTCTAGCTACACAAGCAAGAAGGTAACTAGCAAGCTACACAAGCTAACTAATTACAAGAGCAACTACACAAGCACAAACTAGAGAATGTAAAAACAAGCTTGTGTTAGGGACTTACAAACCAATGGGAAGAACAAAGTTGACACGATGATTTTCTCCCGAGGTTCACTTGGTTGCCACCCAGCTACGTCCCCGTTGTGTCGACCAACACTTGGTGGTTCGACGGCTAAGAGGTGTTAGAGGAACCTCGTCCCCACTAGAACACCGCAAGAACCTACCCACAAGCGAGGTAGCTCAATGACACGCACGATCCAATAGAGTTGCTCTTCGCGATCCCCACGGGGTGAGCACCGTACCCCTCACAATCTCTTCTCCAGAGCACCGCACAATCTCCTTGCGTGCTTCGACGGAGTCACAAGCCACCAAGCCGTCTAGGAGGTGGCAACCTCTAAGAGTAACAAGCACCATCGGCTTGCAACATGAACACCTAGTGCCACTCAATGCAATCTCTCAATGCAACGCACTAGAATCGCTCACTCACACAATCGGATGATCACTATCAAGCATATGTGAGTTAGAGGCTTTACTAGCACTCCCCAAGAATGGACACTAAGTCCCAAGGGTGCTCAGCACCAGCCAAGGCCGGCCACCACTTCTATTTATAGCCCCAAGGGCTAAACTAGCCGTTGCTTCTTCATTGGGCAAAAGTCGTGAGCACCGGACTCACTGTAGGTAGCACCAGACGCTGGAACATTGCGTCCGGTGCTCTAGAAACAGCCACGTGTCACTAGCAGTTTGAAGTCGACCGTTGACACCAACGGCTAGCACACGCACGCGCATCTGGAACAGTAGCACCGGACACTTTGCTGCTTCACACCGGACGCGTCCTGTGTGCACCGGACGCATACGCAAAGAGCAACGCAAACTTGCAGCAGCACCGGACTCTCAGCGTCCGGTGACACCGGACTCGTCCTTTGCGCACCGGACTCTCAGCGTCCTGTGCCACCGGACTCGTCTTGTGCGCACCGGACTCTCAGCGTCCTGTGCCTGCAGTTCAACTTGTTAGGTTGCTAACTTCTAGCTCCGAACTCCGAATTCGATGATCTTGGATATTTTGGAAAGCTTACTTAGAGTGCTATCCAATCTATATGAATACTCAATCCAAATCAAAATGGATCAAAGCAGTATTCCAATCTAAAAGCCATCCTAATGTCCGGAGAACACCGAAAGACTTCTCTCTCTTCTCCAAGTTGATCAAAATCAACTCCAACACCTTCTCCTTTGAAAAAGTGCCAACACCACCATGTGCAAGTGTGTTAGCATTTTCACAAATATTTTCCCAAAGGAGTTAGCCTATCAAACTTCCCACGCCACTCGATCCTAACATGTATGCAAAGTTAGATCGCTCAAGTGGCACTAGATGACCGATATGCAAACAAGTTTGCCCCTCTTGATAGTACGACCATCTATCCTAAATCCGGTCATAAACTTCTCTACACACCTATGACCGGTGAAATGGAAATGCCCTAGGTTATACCTTTGCCTTGCGCTTTTCATTTCATCTCCTCCGATGTTGATGCAACACATGCACCAACCAATCACCAAATGATATGATCCACTTCATATCATCACGTGACCGTATTGGTTCATCGATCTTGACCTCACTTGCTCTTCACCGTTGCCTCGGTCCATCAGCGCTAAGTCTTGCTCAAGCTTCACCGTCACACGCGGTCCCTCGCTTCAATGACTCTGACTTGCCCTTCACTCTTGCAACCGGTCCATCAAGCCAAGCCTCATCTTGATCTTCTCCACTTTGGTCACATGACTCCATGTCATGTCTCATATGCAATGAGCTCCTTCATCACATCATCACCTGTGGACTAATCTCCTGTGTATCTCACATAAACACTATTAGTCCACCTAAGTTGTCACTCAATTATCAAAACCAAACAAGGACCTTTCACCTATCTAAATTCTTTCATCTTCTTACACAATGGCTTCTCACGAACGCAACGACTAACTCCAAAACATTGGATATACCACAAGATCCAACCCTTCGAAACCAATTCAAAACGCATCTAAAACACTGAAAGATTATCAGTTATTACATTGTCGACATAGGATGCAGATATATTACCTCAAGATTTTGATTTTCCCTCTGTGACCATTAAAGATGAGATCAATGTCTCGGAGTCGGTGTCCCTGTAGGGACATCTAGAAGCACCTCTCTCCTTGCAGTTAAAAACCATAAATTGACTGTTTGTCTATAAAACCGATGCCTACAATGGAAATTTCATTATATTGTTGCAATCATTGAAGCCATCGCAGGAAACACGAACTAGCTGAAAAACATCTGATTTGGCCAAAAGATGTATTTGAACTAAAACCAAAGCAACTAGATATGAAAACTACAGGGAAATAGATGGTCCCCTCCCTTTGTTGTCTCAGCAGATGCACTTCAGAGGAAGAAGGAGAGGGGCCCTCGGCGGCGGTGGTGTTAGCGAGCGACTCATTGGTGGCGGTGACTATGTTCGTAACCCTGGCTAAAATATCAGTACATCCCCAAATTACATATGAAACAATCTAAAATAAAAAAATACATAATAATCTATCTATATTCTTCCATCGCCTTTGTTCCCCTAATGACTTACTTCGAATGCTGGAGCCAAAGTGCAGTCCTTATGTCGAATCCAACAACCAACCCTAAAATATTAGACATGTCGTATAATCCAACATTTCAGAACTAGTCTGAAACACATCTAAATTACTGAAAGAATATTGATAGTTGCATCGTTGAGTATGACATAGGATGCCGATACGTATACATCACCTTTAGACCTTGATTTTCTCTCTATGACCATCGACGAAGTCATTGTCCTCATAGAGGACTCCCAGAAACATCCATCCTCTTGCAAATAAAGGCCATAAATTGGTCGTCTGTCAATGAAATCGATGTCTACAACGGCGATTTTGTTGTGACGATTACCTATTCGCAGGAAACACGAACCCGGGCAGACATCATTTCACCAGAATGTTTATTTAAACTAAGCTGAAGCAATAAGATATGAAAATTGCGAGAAAGAAGATAGACCCCCTCCCCTTTGTATCCCCGGTAGATATACCAGAGAGGAAGAAGGAGAGTGTTCCCCGGCGCCGGCGGCAGTGGTAGCAAGTTGACTCGTTGGTGGCGGTGACGTGCATGCGTAACCCTACACACGGCTCGGTGTTAATGTGAATACTGTTTCAAACCGATTGTACTATCTTGAGATTTGTCGGTCTGACTCGGTTCTTCGAAGATGCCCATAGGGATAGAATGTGTGTGCGTGCGTTTATAGGAGTGAGTGTGCGCCCGTGTTTGTGAGCGTTTGCATCTGTAACTAGGTCTCATAAAAAAAGATATAAAGGTCCCTTCACAGTAAAAATTTGATACGGAGTACTATACTTGGTTATGACTTTCACCCTGATCCAGTTGGTAGTATGTATCGTCCAATCTCTCTGCTGGTTCTTTCTAGGACATTAGTAATGTCAATGGTGCTCATTTTCAAAAACAAATGTCAATCGTGCCCATTAAAAAGAACAAATGTGAATGGTGTTGAAAGTTTTTTCTAGAAACTACTACCATTCGTCGACTAAGTGGAGGAAAGGATAAAGAACGTATGGCACCGGCATGAAGTTTCAGCAAGTACTTACAGAGTCCAATATGGGCTAATAATATATTTTTTCCAAAAAAATATAAACTTTTTTATCGACATTTTAAAAATATTATGTCTGAAAAGTTGTTTTTTAACTAGTCCTTTTTTTATCGTGTCACATGCAATAGCATGATAATGATGACGTGGACTCCTTTATCGTGCCACTGGCATTGACGTGATAACATGGTCCTCTTGCACCAACTACTTGGCCATGAGTCCATGACAAAGAGAGCAAGGATCTCAGATTCATGCCATGGGTCTACGCTTACTACCTGGGCTTTAACTCCTATCATGTGTCTATATTTGCCACCTATGAAACTGAGAAGAGTGTGAGTACATAAAATGCCAATGAATCAAGGGCTAAGAAAAGATGAGCGGGGTGAGAGATTGATGGACGGGGGAGAGAATGAGGGACTATAAGAGGGGGGAAGGGGGGCAAAGAACAGGATACAGTCAAAAGAAACTTATTGTTTTTATAAATACTAGCAAATGTGTCTTACGCTGTAATAGATATAAAACTTATTATTACGTGACCACTTAGATATGTCCAAGCCAATTATAATGAGTTAGCTTGTTGTTGGATTTCAGTTAAATCAAATAAAATTCCAAGACCTATAAACAAATGATAGGTGCAATAAATGATTAATCCTATATAAAAATTGATTGGAGATTGTCATATTTTAAATAGGTGTCTATTTTGTGCACCTATTGTGAGGTCAAAAAAGTGAAAAGTGAGCTACCAATCCCACACCTCTCCCCCCCTACGCAAGCTATAAGGGCCACGACGTGCACGAGCTCGACCGAGCTTAGGTCGTCATATAAGTGGTATGACACTAGCGAAGATTTTTCTCTCAAAAAGTGGAGTTTGATCGAGGGATGGAAAAAGATATGTAGGAGTGATGGATATACAAACAAATGAGAAAGAACAGATGTGAGAACGAGTAGTTCACCGGCGGTCCCTCAACTTTAAAGACCCGTGGTAATCACCTTGAAAGTTTTAGGAACCTAGATAACACCTTTTGTCAAGTTTAAGGACCTGTGGTGATCACCTTAAAAGTTTATGACCTAAATTACATCCTCTGCTAAGTTTAAGGACCCACATGTATTACTTTGAAAGTTCAGGAACCTAAATGACTCCTTGAGCCAAGTAAAGGGACCTACAGCTGCTGAATTTTCAAATGGACTAAAATCAAAGATGGATATATTTCTTCTTTTAATATTAGACAATATAGACTAGCAAACTTGACCATGAATTACAACATGACGTACAATTGAGTTTCATATAACATTGCCCTTCAGTCTTGGCGCAACTGCACGTGCCCAGAGAAAATCATGATTAAGGTATACATATCGTTTTTACCATTTGAGTTTCGGTACGGTGTTCTCCTCTCCGGTCTCCACTGCGTGCCGTGACCAGTACGCATACCGGCTGGGCGAGGCCGTACCAAGTAGTACTGGGCCTCGCGGTGCATGCAGCGGTACGGTGCCGGGACGACGACGGTCGGTGGTCGCACGAATATGTAGGGGATCAACCGGTTTTGCGTGTCGCCGTGTCAGCATGCACGATCCTTTCTCCTGGCGGCCCCATAGTTGGCGACTTCGCGGTGTGCCGGTGGTGTTTGTTTCTTCCTCTCAACACTATTGCACAGTCGAAGGGTGGTGTCCCCGCATCCGTTTCACCTTTTTCGCATGGCAGAGCCATGCTGTAGCTGTAGCCTGTAGGGCGGTCCAGTGTAAAACGTGTGCGAGGTGGTCTGACTCAGCAGTCTCATCTACAGACAAGCGCGCAAAGACCACGATGTGTGGTTGATCCGATCTGTAGCACCGCACACGCTGACATCCATGGTCTCCAAGAAACTCGCGTTACGTTCAGCACAAGGATTGGCAGTCAGCCTCACCTAGCTAACGATAGCATGCGTGTGTTTGGTTGGTAATAATGCTGCTCACCAATTGGTCTGTGGTCAAATCTATCAAGCACCCGTGCGTACATACACGTGCCGTAAGAGTTGCTAGCGACACCACAGGAGGGAACAAGGACTGAATGGGGGTACTCCTATATCGATCAGTATATGACATCTGTACTATGCTCTACAGAGACCACAAATTAGTACCCGTAGTAGAGTCAGTCACCAGTCAGCAGCTTGGATGTTCAAGAATGCTTTTGCAGTGGCCTGCTTTGACAAGGCAATGAGGCATTGGCAGACAGGTATCAAGCGCATGGCATGATGCATGATGATGCTGTGTCATCTGTCATGCATGCATCACTGCATATGTGAAATCGGAGGAAAAAAAAAACCCTGGCTGTAGGTTCAGGCCAGTTCCCCACCAAAATTTTTTTTATCCATCTTATCGAATATTTGGACACATGTATAAAACATTAAATGTAAATAAAAAATAAACTAATTATATAGTTTGGTTGAGAATCACGAGACAAATCTTTTAAGTCTAGTTAATCCATGATTAACCTTATGTGCTACAGTAACCTACACGTGCTAATGATAGATTAATTATGCTTAATAGATTTGTCTTACCGTTTCAGACGAGTTATGTAATTTGTCTTTTATTAGTTTATAAAAATTTCTCCTAATATTCTTCCAATATATCCGATGTGACACTCAAAAATTTTTCATCTTCAATCTAAATAGACCTCAATTCAACCAACCCGTTTAGGTGCGCAGTTGTTTTTTAAGACAGCCGAAAGGGCAAAGTGAGAAACAGTGGTAATAAAAAGGCGGGTGTCTAGATGCGTGCATATGGGTTTTTGACAAGGCTCCGACGCCGCGTTCAATCAAATCCAGGCCCAGCTGCATGCGCGCCGGTCCAGGCCAACCTCGATTGGCAACCATCATTATTCAGTGCATATCCAAAAACATCACGTCTCAGGTGTTGTTTAGTTTCGAATTTTTTTTGGTTTTAGCTACTGTAACATTTTTATTTTTATTTGACAATTATTATTCAATTATATACTAAATTGACTTAAAAGATTTATTTCGCGATTTACAGTGTAATTAGTATTTATTTTCGTCTATATTTAGTGCTTCACGCATGTACCGTAAAATTTGATGTGATGAGAAATTTTAAAAAAGTTTTTTGTTTTTGAGGTGACTAAACAAGGCCTTATTCATGATAAAGGATTAACAACTAGTCTGCCCGTGACAGTGATGATTACGTTTGCAAATACGGCCATCCGAACGTGCGTGGTGGACTGGCCGGTGTGGTCCATTACGAATTGACAACGTACTGTATCTTCTTTTTCGCGTTGACAGCAGCCCACAGTCTTTCCAATTCCTGTTGAAGCAGGACCTCCAAGAAAAAAACTAATAATGATTAATTAAGTGGCGATGAACTACTCCATCTGTTCAGATGATCCTTCATTCCTTCATTCGATCTGCAGTTTTGTCCTTGCCTGCAGCCTGCTGGCTGGCGTTTCATATGACGCCGGACAGCGACTGCGAGAGGTAACCTGAAGGATCGCGGCTCGCCGGCCGGTCGCAAGCGACGTCGTCTCGGTCTGTCGGTCATCGGTCCCCTTGGAGTTGCCCATGCGGTCATTTCATTGGTCATCGCACACATGCCTGCACGCCACGCGCGGATTCATGTTTCGAACATGCTTTAATTCATGAGTCCTTGACAGTTTCACGACATTCTTAATTATTGCGCAGGCAGAGAGGCAACAGTGTTTTGGTGCTATGGCTCGAGACCATGTGTGTCATGACGACGAGTGTCAACAAGAACTGTACTGCTTGTAGACCTCCTCGTAGATAGGCAGCAGCAAATTAACTCGATCGCAATCTCGCATGCGTGCGCGTTACTGCACAGCCGAGCTAGCAGCAGCTAGCTGTGTGGCTGTGTCAAGTAGTATCTCTCCATATGCCTGTCCTGTTTCCACAATTTTCTGCATGTGTTTGGCACCATGCGCATGCGTTTATGGGAAAAGGGTGCTATGGTTCTACAGAGAATATTGACGAGACTAGGAAATACAATGCCAAGCTTTCTCTCCAGAAGCGAACATACGTACGTGCGCATGTGCCTTCGTGAAACTTTGATTTGAATCTTTGAACACCAACATCATTCTCCCAAAAAAATATTTAAACTTGGAATCAGTTCTCTTCTTTGCGTTCCACTTGGTGGGTTCAGTTGGACTGCAATGTCCGTGGACCGTCGCTGTGTTCTCGAAGCAAGCAAGTAGCCCAACTTGCGTTCCAGTTCAAGGCACTTCCACGTGATCGCACCAGTTGGGCCCACGCGTCTACGACTCGATCGCAACCACAACCATGACCCAACTTGAGTTTCATGGGCCTGACGAGTAAAACTGTTCCTCTCGAGGCCCAGTACTACGTCTTTCATTTTTTTTTTTTGCCCCAAACTCCCCCAATTAATCGTAGCCGCATGTTCGATGGTCACATTTTTTCTGTACACACAAGGCAAACTGGCAAGTGGCAACGAGAAAGTCAGGAGAAACTAGTGGCTTTGCTCACCGGTCACAGGCGAGCTCCGCAAAAAATCGCATGGCGTTGCCGTTGCAGCACGCAAGTCCAGGTAGCTCCACACTGACCACCACCGGCCGTCATGGCCGGAGCTCCGCAGCCGTCCTCCGTCGGCCACCGACGGATTCTAGCAGCCGTTGGAGGGTGCACGCGCAGAAGCCCGCCGCGGGATCCCGTGGCGCGGGAGCCGAGACGACGACCGCGACGTCGTCGTCGTCGTCCTCCCGCTCGGACAACGCCGTCCTCAAGGCCGCCTGGTACGGCTCGGAGCTCCTCGGCATCGCCGCGTCGCTGTTCCGCCCCGCGCCGCCGCCGCCGCCGTCGTCTCCGGAGGGGGGCGCTGCCGGTGGCGGTGATGCGGAGGGAGGCGCGGCGGCGGGGACGGCACTGGATCGCGCGGGAGTGGTCGAGGCCGTCAAGGCGGACTTCGCGCGGTCCTATTTCGTCACAGGTCTGAGTCTTCTCTGATCAACTGACGAACGATTGACTGGCATGGCATGCATGGTAGAGCTTAATTATCTGATGAGAAGAGAACACGCGCGTGCGTTTCGCAGGGAATCTGACGCTGAGAGCTTACGAGGAGGACTGCGAGTTCGCCGATCCAGCGGGCTCCTTCAGAGGCCTGCGGCGATTCAAACGGAACTGCACCAATTTTGGGTCTCTGCTCGAGAAATCCAACATGAAGCTCACCAAATGGGAGGACATGGAGGTACGTACGAACTGGAACTGCATCTCCAGCGACCAAGTTTATAACTTTGTACTGTAATTTGTAATGTAGCGATGTTAATCATTGGTGATGAAAAACAAACAAACAAAAATCCACTGATCTGTGCCGCTGCTCTCGTTGCATCCGGGTCGCAGGACAAGTCAATCGGGCACTGGCGTTTCAGCTGCGTCATGTCGTTCCCGTGGAGGCCTATCCTGTCAGGTGATTCATCCAGTTTTACTTCATGTCTGATTTGCACGTTGAAGTGAGTTGCTGATTTACTTTAGTTGAAGTGAGCAAAACCAGGGCTTGATGATATTATCCATGATGGTCCATTCAAGCTGTTGCTAAGTTTTCTCCGGCTGTTTATATTTGCTCCTGCCCTGACATGGTGTTTACTGTCATCCTGCCGTTTCAGCAACCGGGTACACGGAATACTACTTCGATGCTGAGTCAGGGAAGGTGTGCAGGTACTTGAAAACTTCGATACACAGTTCTGTTCAGCGATCCGATTTTAGGGCTCAGGAGTATCCAAGCATATTTGACGGCCCCTGTTTTCATCCAGGCACGTCGAAAATTGGAACGTTCCCAAGATGGCGCTCCTTCGGCAGATTTTCAGGCCGAGCCGATGGGTCTGGGAGAAGCGCTAAAGCCTGCACGGGCCAGGTTTTTTTTTTCGGTGCATGATCATCAGCATCCTTATGCTCCAAACCAAATGCATGTGCGTGTACGTAGATTCGTAAAACACAGTAGGAAGGACACAGTATATAAAAATATGGATTGTACATGGACTTGGCCCACGTAACAGAGAAAGGGCCCATGTTACACGGCCTAGATTCTGTAACCTTCGGCCGCATAGCTTCATGGGCTTGGCCCATGTTACACAGACTGGGCCTCCTAGGGTTTCTTCTCTCGACGTCTATATAAGCAGAAGCTGCGAAGGGGACAGGCGTTGGGTACTACTGCGGCGCCGGTGCCGACGGCAATGGCGGCTGTCTCTCTTCCTCCGTTTTGTTTCACTCCAGTCCGCCTTGGGTCAATTTATCTCTCCCTCTGGATTTATTTGCGATGTTCGATTCCTTGTTGCAATTTTTATTTCTCTCTACGCAGTTTATGCTATTTATTTAGGTTACCTCTCTGTAGTGGCTTTCATGGTCAGATGATTAGAAAATAACTGCAACAATATGATCCATGATCTGATTCCTAGTTTTAAGTCTCTGATGACCTATCTCCTGCCATTACTAAAGCTTCTGCTGTTGTCGTTTTTTCGTTTTTTTTTTGCTTTCGTTTTTTAATCTGAATCTGCGTTAATGCTTCTCTGTCGTCGACGTTTCCCTCTCCGTTGAGTTTTCGTTTGTGAATCTGAATCTGCATTGGATGTGATGAAGAAAGATCGGTCCGTGTTTCTGATTTTTCAGTGACTGATAACCCATCTCTAATTTCCTTCTGATCCCAAGCAGAAGTACTTGCTTTAGTTGATTAATTTCTCTATTCGAATGTTTACCTCATTGCGAATTGCATCTCTTCGAATGTTTACCTCGTTGCGAATTGCTTGCGGTGATGAATTATGAATAAACTTCGCATGTCAGACTTCGGAGATGCTTCTGGCATCCATGAGAAGATCTTTCATACTACTGAGCAATGCACATCTTCCTCGCAAAAAACGAAAACATTACAATTTTAACTGTTTTTCTTAAGAAAAACTTCGCATGTGATACATCGGAGATGCTTCTGGCATCCATGAGAAATCTTTCATACTGGTAAGCAATGCACATGATAATAAATATGGTGACCGAACTTGAATAGCTATACAAGACAATGTTAACCACTCAACTTCTAAATCAGTATGCAATCAGTTAAACGGTTAATGCTTTATCTGATGGGATTTGTTCCAGTTGCTGCCTCTTCACTTCAGCCTAGAGAGCGACTGTTAAGAGAACTCTCCACGCCATCCGGCTGCCCTGAGGCGGAGGTTGCATTTGGGTTCCATGAGCCAGTCGAGGACTCGAGGCTGTCAATCTCTTGCTCCGTTTAACCAGCCTTTTCTCGTCACCGGATAAGAGATCTGAAAACATCACACCCTTTTCTCTTCACAGGATAAGAGATCTTAGAATGGTTCATACGAATGATGACAACTACACATGCAGCTATACAAACCAAGAGGAAAACGAAGCTTGGTAGCAGTCTGGTTACCTGGCCTTGCATTGGGCAAATCAGCATTGCTGCCATCATGTTTAACAGACGTTAATCAGCATGTTTCTTTAGTTATATAAAAATATCAAAATAGGAGAAGGTTGGTTTGAAAGGTGATCTTTTTATTTTCTAAAAATAATAAAAATATAGTTTCATCTAAAAATATAATCAATTTATTCTAGTTTAGAAAAATATGAATTCAAATCTTGATTGGGCAAATCAGCATTGCTGCCATCAAGTTTAACATACGTTAATCAGCATGTTTCTTTAATTATATAAAAAATATCGAAATAAGAGAAGGTCGTTGGATTGGTTTGAAAGGTGATCTTTTTATTTTCTAAAAATAAAAAAAATATAGTTTCATCTAAAAATAAAAAGATCTTTGATGAAAATTATGAAAACATATTTCCTAGAAGATGTAAATTATGATAACAGGTATAATATCAAATTGGCATAATTGGATATATTATGAAATATGTTTTCATAATTTACATCTTTGATGTTATACCTGTTATTAATCTTCCTAGATATTTGTTTGAACTTTGTATAGTTTGGTATTTTTATAGTTTATTATACATTTTTAATGTTATATCTGATAGAGTATCTCCAACAATTTAACATCTCTCCCATCCTTAATTTTTGAGCAAAATAAGAAAACACTTTTTAAAATAAGAAAACACTCAATTTAACATCTCTCCCATCCTGTTATTAATCTTCTCTCTCCATCTTTTTTGACCTTCAAAAATTTATCGCAAACGCGCATATATGTGTGAGGGGAGCGCGCATCCTATCGAAACATGAGATTGGGTAGGAAAAAAGCATTGAGAAAGAAACTTTTAGGTTAGAAATAAATATACGAGACTCATAGAGATGATTGTTCTTTTTTCTCATTAATTTGGGAGTTAACAAACACTATATTTTGAGAATAAAATATGTAGAGTTGTTAGAGATGCTCTTAATACTCTTCTCTATAATCTTTTTAAAACTTTGTATAGATTGACTTACGAAAGAGAGAGGAGTTATTTAGAATTGGTTTCTTCTATTCATATTATTTTATTGTTGCTAATTATTTCAAATATTTCTAAACAGATCTTGGAAAGATAGAACATATGTTTTCAAAAAAATAACTATGATGTTTTAACTTCAAACTTGTTTTTTTTTAAAAAAAATCCAGATTTTTAGAAAATGTCAAAAAATACATTTTAGACCAACAAGATGACCAAGTTTGTTCACTTTTAAAAGTTAGAGGCTATTCCCTACATGGTTTTCGTAGTTAAAGGCTGTAAAGGATTGCAGCTTAAAAGGGTGAACAATGTATTGTACCCTTTGGAAAATAAATGAACAAAAGTCTTGACGCTGATACTAAAATAACAGGTAAGGTCTTGCACACAATTTCTCTTGATTAAATAATTACAGTAGTCGTGAATATCGCCAGAAACACGCTTTATTCAATTCTGTTCATGTTTTACCTAAATTTTCTTGTTTTCGTCCAAGAAACATTGTCCATCCCATGATATTTGGTATACCAAATGCCAGAATTACATAAAATTCATCTGGTAACTGGAAAAAAAGAATACAAATTCATCGCATGAAATCCTTTTGTTCTAAAAAAAAACCAAGCGGATCCTAACGGAAATCTGTCTTAAATAGCATATTTATTAGATTGAATATTCTAAAAATTCTTATTAAGCCGTTGTAGTTTGCTTACATTTTAATCATAGGAAAAGAACCTTTACTACTCTTTCAAGTCAGATATTAATTTGTATATATAATCTGTACGTTACATTTATGTTGATAAATAAATATCGATATAAACAGACGCGGTGGCAAAACAAAGTTAGGTTTAGATTTGGCTGTGATGGGAGAGGTGTGGGCCGGGCCCGGAAATGCTACAGGCCTAAAGCTTGCGACCACCACCACCATTGCTGAACTGTCGCACATTCCGTTCTGGCAAGCAATCTTTCTGTTGTCCGGCTGAAATCAGTGGTCACTTTCAGACTTCAGTCTCAAGCTGTAAAAGAGTGCCCTTCGCTATACTGATATAAGACCAAGTAACTACACCATGTGGACGGGTTTTCAACTTTCAAGCCTGTAATCGCAAGGATTTTTTTTTTCAAATCTTAATTGACTGAATGGCACATGGAGGCTAGCTCCCGTTGACAGAATGATAGTTGCACAGCATAAGTTTATGAAGGCATCAGCTGCTTGCTACTCCTGATAAACATTAGTGAAAAATGAGGCAAATAGTAGCGGGTTGAAACATCAATGGCCTATCAAAATAGGGTAAGTTGGCTCTCTGAAGAGGTTGCTGTCCTACACTAGCTAGTCATGATTCATAATACTTGTGATTTGGACATGAATACTGTTCGTGATTCAATGCTATGGTTTAGATTAGTCTCTGTCCTGGTAGTGTACGCTCAGCTAATCAACTCAGTCCACTGTTCAGAAATAGTTTCTGTTGGCAAGACCGTGCACCAACCGAGCGAAACTGCAGCGTTTTACTAGTTACTAATGGGTGTGGCCAAGGGTTTCCACCAACCACTTTTATTTCAAATTTTCAATTGTTAGTACTTCCTTGCTAATATTTATAAACACATTATGAAAACATGTCACATGATGTATCTAATGATATAAGAGTCTCATAAATATTGATGGTCTTTCATACAAATTCAATCAAACTTAAAAAAAATAAATTAAGAAAACTTCAGAAGCTGATTTCGGGACAGCAGGAGTACTAGTTTTCGTATATATTTGGTTAAGTAGCACTAACAATAATTAAACCAAAGATGGCCGATGGAGATTCTAGGGGCAGCAATTTGCATGCACTTGCACCCCTAATCTGACGTCTATGTGATCATCAAATATGGTAGATCAAAATGCTTTTTATTCCTGGATATAATAGATCCAAACGAAAATCCTGCACCAATCACAGCAAACACACGGAGCCTCTGATTACAATGATTTCGGACATACTAGCAACGACGACCCTTGAGCTGATTCACCCTTTCTTTTGTGATCAGATTCACCTTTTTTCGAGAACACATAGGAAGATTGCCGCGTCAATTCATCAACAAGAGAAGAAAAGAAACTACTCCCCATGCCTTTTTGCACACATCCTCAGGCCTCAGCTCATGTGGTTGCTGACCCATCGATATCGCCGTTCGTGTGATGTGTCCAGTGTGCTCCACGCTCACTATCAAGCTCCATAATAAGTAGCTGCTCCCTCTCCAACTTGGCACACTAGAGAGTAGAGACCAGAACACAAGCTCAGCGCAGGGCCACCTGCAAGCCACAGACTGATAGGAAAGAGGACAGGAGAGGAAGAAGATGAGCAGAGGAGGGAGCAGCGGGGGTGGCCGGAGCTCTCTCAGCTACCTCTTCGAGCCGGAGGAAACCATCCTGTATCGCACTCACACGACGGCCAAATCCAACCTGGAAACCAAGAAGTCTCCAGATACTAACAGCAGCAGTGTCAAGGATGACAACAAGGCGATCGGAGCTGAAGCAGTTCATTCTCCTCCCAAGAGAGAAGTCTCCAACCCCATACTCTCGTCTCATAAACCTCCTTGCAACATCTACCATACCAGCCAGTTAAGCCACAACAACTCTGGGCTTCTTATCACTGTGAGTAATATAATACGATTTCTATTGTTTCATAGAGTTTATAAACGTATATAGCTGCATGTTGGGATACGATGATTGAACACCTATATATGCACGTAGCTAGCAGATTGCAGAGTTCAGAAGATATGGCATAACAACATGATCTGCATATATATGTTCCTTATGTCCTTTTGTTTTAGGACCGACCTTCGACGAGGGTACGCTGTGCACCAGGAGGAGCGTCCTCGCTTGGGTTTCTGTTCGGAGAGGAGCATGAGAAATAATAGACGATCTCAGTCTAATCTACAAGAGAGTTTGGCTGCATGCGTATGCACCGCTGTTGTTGGGTTTCATAACAGTTACTGGAACGGCGATCTGATTTACAGAGAGTGGCTGTAGCATATGTAAATTATGCGTGCTTGTGTTTCGACAGTCTGTGTTCCGCTTTTTACCTCGTGTGTATATTTATGCATGTTCGTATTTATTTTGGTCACAAATATTTGATGTAACTTTGTTGCTGCCCAGGTATATAAGTCCTATATATATTGAAAACTGAATGGATATTTAAAAAGGCTACTACTCTCTTTGGTCACAGATAAGTGATGATATTTTAGTTACATTGCAACTAATAATCAATCTAAGTTATGATCATATAGTAGCTTATTTGTCCCCCAAAAGTAGTAATGACATAATTTTGTACAGATTTTATGCTTTATATGCTCCTAGATTCTAATTTGTTGGTGAGATTTTGTTTCTATTGGGTTATTTGATATGACATAACATATGCTATGAAGCTAAAAGGAATGCATAGGAGACCAAATTGGATACTGGTTTACTTAAGTTTTTTATAACTAAATAAATCCATGCAACGAGATATCCAATTGACCCTCTCCCCCCCCCCCTGTTCTTGTCCTTTTTTGACTATTTGTTTAGTTTCTGTAACCCCCTTAGTTGCTCATTTAATAAATCTTTCAATAGAGGCTCCTAAGCCCCTCCTGTTTCCTCAAAAAATGAGATATCCAATGTAGAGAGAGAGAGAGAGAGAATGGTACACTATTTCAGAAGGTCTAAGGATATTTTGAAAACATCTTGTTAATTACTAAGGACAAAAAAAAGATGGGCAAAGTTGAAATAAGTTCGATCATGTGGTGGTACATGGTTCACTTGTCTCTTGAGACGTTTCGTTTTGTTTGGAAAACAAAGATTTTGCATAATATCGAATATAAACTACTTAGCAGACCATAGGTTCCATGTCAGTCATTCTACGTGGCTCTGAACCTTCTTTCTATTGATATGTCCTGATTTAGGCATGTCTAATCTAATCTTATCGCAAAGGAGAAGTAAAATACTCTTCTGTTTTTATCACCAATGCCATTTTCAAATGAAATGAGAGGCGGAGTGTGAGAAAATGGGAGAGGAGTACAAGGTGTAACCAATTGAACCAATTGGAATTTTCATATAAATTTTAGGATATACGCAATTTCAATAACTTATCCTTTAAAACAAAAGGATACAAAATATATCCAAAGCGATTATGCCAAAATGAACATCAAGGAATGACCTTTTGATCCCGATGATTTTCCTTTTGTGGCTTGTCGGCCTACCATAACCGATGATACGCTTGTTAAAATCAACAAAAACAAGACGAATATGACAATGATATTCATCATATATGAAAACAAGACTCTTTTCATGGTAGGTCCACCGATGGCATAGAGTCTCAATTTTTTGGTAGGACCTGTTGTCATGACGATTTCGACAGATCGAGAAGACTACCACACCGGTTGGGTTGTCGGTTGATACGTATGAAGCTATGTGCAACCACTCAACTTTTTTTGTACAATGTAAAAGTTAACACAAATTTCCTTGGGTAGCTAAAGTGTTTTTGCATGAGACTAAAAGATGGGAAAACGCTTTAGTAACCGTCTGAATTAAGTTAACTTTTAGAGTTATCCTAAGTCAACATATTCTAAGTTTAACTTTTTTGAAGTTTAAATATTTTTAAATAGAAAAATAACACCAACTCATGACACCAAATTAATATTAGATATATCATGAAATATAATTTTATAACATATTTATTCAGTGTTATATATGTAAAGTTGGATGAAATAGGTGATTCTATATATTGATTTACGAGGAAGTATATACACTAAATTCACTCATCTAACAAGGCCAACTTTGCCGGTAGGAGCCGTAGATGGGAATGATCTTGGGCCAAACGGCATTGTCTGGGTGGTGGGAATGGGATGGTCCAAGCACATCCACACGGCCATAAACCCTAGGCCCACTGGACTAAATTCATAGCGCCGGCGCCGCAGCTTCCCTTCATTTGTTTCGTATCGTGGAATGTGTCGCAGATGTGGACACCTCATAGTTGAGGTTGAGGTCCTTGATGATTACCAAATCTCAGCTGATGCCGAATTGCCGCCAGTTGCATTATTTGATGCATACAGCAAAAGAGCATTCCGTGTCAGTGACAGAAGAGCCGGGGAAGGATCTCCATCACACAATTCACAAAGCGCGATCGTCCTTCGTTCTGCACCGTCCACTCTGCTTCTGTCCCGAGTTTTTTTTTTTTTTTGTTTCTCCCTCCTGCTTTTCTTCGTTCGCACGAGCACTTTTTCCGACCCAATTCGTGGCGGCGGAGACCTGCGAAGGGCTGGGGACAGAATCCGGCCGACCGCAACGGCCAGAGCCCTCTCGCGGTCGTGGGTTGCCGTCCGGCCGTCCAGGGAGAGAGAGAGAGAGAGAGGAGGGAAGGGCCGGGGAGGCCAGAGCGTGTCGCCGCCTTCGGCCACACAACAGCTCACAGGCGATACCACTGTACACGGCGCAAAGCTACAAACTGGCCGGATCATGCTGGCCCTGACCGTGCGTTTGGAGTGTGGTGCTGCTGGGCTGCTGCCTCCTGGTAATCTGCATCTGCACTTGGTACATCATGCGTGGCAACTGGCATGCGACAACTAGTCAGTCGCACACAACATGTGGTCATGCGGGACAGGGAATACTTTCGTTTGATTAACCGGATAAATTTCATGGTGGCCCAAGTTTGCTAAACAGAAATGCTAAACATCACTTGAGTGTTTTAGCAGCTCTCGACACGCATCGGATCCGCGAGGGACATAATGGAGGCCGTCTAATCCCGTAATCCCACAATGCCTGTGTCCACGGCTCCGGTACCGCTAGCCACCAAGAGGTAGGCGTTCGTCTCCTCCTCCATCGGAGACGAAGACGATGACGACAGTGGTTTAAGGTTCTAGCAAGTCTATCTCCCTCTTTGTTTTCTAACTCCGGCGGTATAGAAGAGATCAGTCGCGGGAGGTAGGCAGGCTAAGTGGTGCGGATGGTGGCGGACCAGTTTAGGAGTCCTGACGGTGGTAGCAGCGGCTAGGCCAAGTTGAGATGGGGGAGGCTCGCTAGAGTTGAAGAGGAGAAGATGATGGCGGTGGAGGGAGGGAAAGAGGAAGACCGCCGGGGGTGAGTACAAGATTCGGCAATGAGCGCTGAAATGAGGAAGAAGACCGGTGTTAAAAAAATCAGGTGCTCCCTCCCTCATAAACACTCCAATCCGAGATAGATAGATTCTTGCTAAATTATTTTAACTCGACGTCTGGACATGCTTACATGCAAAATTAACAAACATAATCTAGCGCTCGTACTTAAATGGAGAAACAGGTTTGATGCTTAAATAACTCCGTTCCGGCCTTTGGATCAGAATCGGTTGGCGGCGGCAGGAGCTGAGCTTTACCAGTGACATGGACCGTTGTGAGCCAGTGAGAGCCACATTCCAATTCGGCCACTTCTTCGTCCCCGCGGACGCGTCGCAAAGCGAGCCTCTGGGAGACTCGAGGTCTTAAGTATCGTGCACCTGGTCTCCTCTGCCTTCCCCTCCTGTCCTGTCACGCTTCACACTCCCGGCTCCCGCTCGCCCGGGTCCCTGTCCTGTCCATCTATAGCGTTCCATTGGAAAGTGCAAGCACGGGCCCATGGCCGCCGGTCTGTCCGGCGCCGCGATGACCGGGTTCGTCGCCAAGAACCCGCTGCTCGCGGCCGCGGCCGCGGCGCGCCGCAGGGCGCATCCCCTTGCCGGGCGCGCCCTGCCGTTCTCGCCGCTCACCACCACCAGGGCCGCGCGCCGCCGCGGGCTCGGGACCGTCACGTGCTTCGTGCCGCCAGACACGGAGCACCCGGCGGCCCGGGCCCCGGCTGCTCCGGTGCCGGTGCCGGTGCCGGAGACGGCGCTGGACGAGGAGGCCAGGGCCGCGGCGGCGCGGCGCATCGCGGAGAAGAAGGCGCGGAAGCGGTCCGAGCGTCGGACGTACCTGGTGGCCGCCATGATGTCCAGCCTCGGGTTCACGTCCATGGCCGTCGCCGCCGTGTACTCTCGCTTCAGCTGGCAAATGGAGGTAACTGATTGCCTTTTTTTTTTTAATTTCTTTTCTTCCCCTGTTCTTCTCTCGTTGCTACTAATTGCTAGGAATTTTACGCCACAATGCTGGAATTTTACGCCTCCGTGCACTGCAGGGCGGCGAGGTGCCGGTGAGCGAGATGTTGGGCACGTTCGCGCTCTCCGTCGGCGCGGCGGTACGCGGGCGCTCCTTTGTTGGCTCTAGATAAACTTGAGCGTTAGCGAAATTGGGGCTGATTTCGCTGTGCGCCCGTGCGTGCAGGTCGGGATGGAGTTCTGGGCGCGGTGGGCGCACCGGGCGCTGTGGCACGCCTCCCTGTGGCACATGCACGAGTCGCACCACCGGCCGCGGGAGGGCCCCTTCGAGCTCAACGACGTGTTCGCCATCATCAACGCCGTGCCGGCCATCTGTCTCCTCGCCTACGGCTTCTTCCACCGCGGCCTCGTGCCCGGCCTATGCTTCGGCGCGGTAAGCCACGGACTAGGGAGTCTTCTGTCTCTCGTTGTGTCTGTCTGGTTCGTTGGTTGGTTGGACCCACCTCTATCAGCCGGTGCCTCGTAGGGCACGGTGGCGTCAGCGACGGACCCATCCGACTGTGTGATCTCACCCTCCACGTGTCTTCCTCCAACAGGGCCTCGGGATTACGCTGTTCGGCATGGCATACATGTTCGTCCACGACGGCCTGGTCCACCGCCGCTTCCCGGTCGGCCCCATCGCCAACGTGCCCTACTTCCGCCGAGTGGCTGCCGCTCACAAGGTACGCACGACGGCGACGAGGCCAGCAGGAGGCTACCGACCTCTCTCTCGCTCACCACTTTGCCTTCAACCGTCTGGAAACTTCTGTAGCATCCATCTACTGTACTTGACACTGGCCAGTAGATACCGACTTGTTGAGCTGATATTTTTACCGCCCTTTTTTGTTTTTGCACGCTCGTGCCATCGTGTGGCTGGTGGGCTCCCTCGGCGATGTCGCGAGAGCAGATACACCACATGGACAAGTTCGAGGGCGTCCCGTATGGGCTCTTCCTGGGACCAAAGGTGAGCCTTGCAGCGAGTGGTGCCCCTTCGTTTGTCCTCGCCTTGCCTGTGAATCTGCATGCGATCCCCTCCGACACGCTGTTGCTGCCTTCCGCTGACGTCTGAGCCGCTTGTGCCTGTGGCTGTGGTTGCACAGGAGCTGGAGGAGGTTGGTGGCCTGGACGAGCTGGAAAAGGAGCTCGCGCGAATCGGCCGGACCATCTGATGATGGGTTCGTCCGCATTCCGCCGCGGCGAGCTCCGCTGTGCAAAGCTCCGTGGTTTTCGTTTTTGCTCGGTTTTGTTGAGTTCATTGTCGGTACCGGATGCTTGGTGGAGCAGACGACCAGAAGGGGCCGATTTGGATGCACGGGCGTTGATCTTCTCCTGCATTTCGAATGGGCTGGGAGGCACAGTTCGTACATGGAGATGTCCGGTGCCATGGAATTACTTTTTTTTTTTCCTTTTTGCTTTGCTGCCATTGTCACGTCGGCGTCTTTGTGGAGACGTCGCACGTTCTGGTCCCCCTGTGTTGCTGTTTCTTGTGGCTAGGATTCTGTGTATATAACTTGTAGAGACATGTTATGAAAAACCACCTGAATGAAGCTCAATTCGGTGGTTGGAAACAGAGCTGAAAATTCAGAAGCTCCCTGCTTTCACATTCAGAAGCGCTGGCGTGATAGAGGGTTTTCGTTCCCAAAATCACATAGATTACATATTGTACATGTATATGTTTCGTAGGTTCCACAAACTACATACTACTAGTCCATCGATTTCTTTATTGAAATTTTGGAATGCGTTTGGAAGTACACTTTAACCAGCAGTGTTTTTTAAGAACAAAATTCATCACTGATCCCTGAATTTGGCCGAGGGTGTTATCTTGGTCCTTGAACTTTAAAAATAATGTCTATGGATCCCTAAATTTAGTTCATGAACTTCTAAGATAATCACCACTGGTTCTAAACTTCATCAATGGTGTCATTCCTGTTCTTGAGCTTGGTTGTAAGTCTCATCTGGATTCAAACGGGGTAAACTCAAAACCAAGTTTAATGTTTGGAATGACACCAACATTCAAGTTTAGAGATCATCAATGATCACCTTGAAAGTTCATGGATTGGATAATTACGATGAATTTTACTCTTTCCTAAAACTAGGTAAATTCTGATCATCGGTCCTTGCTGCATAGCCAAATATTGAAGTGAGTTTTTATGGCGGTGTATAGTGTGGTAGGAACTCCAACGAAGCAAAATCGGAAAGGAACAATAACACTGCGTATGTTGGTGGACATCAGATGACTACTAAGCCCAGCCCACGTTGGACATAACAAAAGAAAAGTCTATCAAGAAATTGAGAAAATTCCAAATGATATCTGTGACTTATGTTCAAAGCCAAAAACTTGACATATCACTTTACAAAAAGGGTTATCACAAAATGCAATAGAAAATGCAATATTGGCAACTAGGTAGTCGTTTGACTTCAAGTGAAATTTGTTCAAACAAAGCTTGTAATTCAAGGCATAGTTATTGTTCAAGTTGTGAATGAGTGTAACTTGAAGCTATAGGAGAATGCTCAACTTAATTAACTGAACGGTAGCACACAGACAAATATCTAAATGGGTATTAGAAATCTGGTGGGAGATTGTTGGAATAATGGGCTTAGCCCATATGAGTCTTTTCAATTATTCCAAATAAATCACAAAGGCAGTTGCAAGTAGATGATGGTGTGAATCTTAGTCCCACCTTACTAGTTAAAATGGATGATGATGATGATGATATTAATTAGACATAGGAGTCATCTCCATAGAGTCATGTCTATGTGAGAAAGAGAAGGGAAGTCCACACTCTTTCTCGCTTGCCTTGCCTCATCGAGGAGGAGCAAAGGCGTGCCACACCTACAGAAATGGCCTGACAAATTGCTGGCCTATGGCTCATGAGAGGGTGTCGGCATGTAGTTCTATTTTCTGGTCACTCACATCGCATTTTAAGTCTTTGCGAGTTAGAATTCTAACCAGTTTGGATCATAATCGTAGCATGACTTCATGTGGGTTTTCCTATATATACAACCTATCGGCCACCACCAAAGCATATTTTGTTGAGTTAGTGTTTTGCCTCTTGCATCTACTACAACTCATCGTGGTCTCTCGGTCTCTCCATCCCGAGCGCTTACGCGCCCAACAATTGGTAGAGCAAGTCTCCGAAATCTGCCGCTCATCGATCTCTTACCATGAGAGGGTGAATATGGTTTTTGGAAAGCATCTCACATGTCTTCACCGTGTCTAGTCTTCTATGTCCAAGTCAGGTGATGCCTATTTATCATGAAACTGCTTAATTCACAGATGAGTTGGAAGCCCCAAATTCAAAACCTGGTGGAGGGATACTGAGGAAGGTTAGAAGGTGGGAGCGGCCACCTGAAGGGGTGCTGAAACTTAATTGTGATGCTTCATTCTATGAAGAAGGAAATTATGGAGGATGGGGGTTTATAATCAGGGATAGTGATGGAGATGTAGTGCTGGCTGGGTGGGGAAGAGTGAACCATCTGTTGAACCCTTTGCAGGCGAAGATTATCGCGTGTCTGCAGGGTGTACAAGCAGCAAGTAATCTAGGAATAGCTCACTTGATTGTGGAGACTGATGCCCTAAAAATCAAACAGGGCTGAGAGTCAAATCAGTTGGACCTTTCGGCGACAGGGTATCTGATGGAAGAGCTGAAATCTCTCACGTCCGCGAACTTCATTAGGTGTGAGTGTGTTCATGTTCCTAGTGAATGTAACAAGACAGCACATGTTCTTGCTGCTCTTGGTGTGGGTAGCACAGAAGGGATAGAGCACATTTCGTGTGATGTCCCGGGTAATTGTGGCTGACGATATGTCAGCAAGAGTGCAATGAGAAACTACCCAAATTCAAAAAAAAAAACAATAGTCCCTTTTTCTTCTCGATTTAACCATCACCACCTATTTATCTACAAAGACAGCTACTTCTTGTACTTTATCCACCTATCCTAGAGAATCATTTCACTACAACTCATCGAAGCTCCATTTGGCAGTGCTTAACAGTTAACCAGCTCCATCTGCTACCGTGTGGAGGGAGAAGCTGGAGTCGATCGATGAAGGGAAAAAAAAAACTTGTTTCGTTGGTCTTCTAGTTTTGCCGCAGAACCATGAGAAAATGCGTCAAATGGGTTGTCTCGATCTCCCATCTCGTTCTTTGCCATCCAACTTCAGCATGAGGCACGCGCACACAAGGGGAGTACGAAGGATCAAATTAATTAACGCTCTACTCAGCTTAATTTATTTGGGGGATAACCAACATTCTCCATATTTCGCGCACTAGATTTTATTTTTGTGTAAGTACATAGAGTAGTACTCCCTCCATCCTAAATTGTAAGTCATTCCAAGAATCTTGGAGAATCAAAGCATTTTTCACGTTTGACCAAAATTATAGAGAAGAATACTAAAATTTGTAACGTAAAATGAGTATACTATAAAAATATAATTAAGAAAGAATCTAATGATACTCAGTTAGTACCATAATAATAATAATTATTTTATAATATAAATTTGGTCAAACTTAAAAAAGTTTGACTCTTTAAGATTTTTGGAATGACTTGTAATTTTGTAATTTGGGATGGAGGGAGTATTTTGTACCGACCGGCTGTCCGGCTCAAGCGTGCGCCACTGCGTACGTCAATTGCGTGAGCTGACGAGCATGAAGCGCATGCGCAGCCGGCGCTCGGCGCGGCGACACCTGGCCCGGAGCAAGCTTATACTAATGCACGCGCTACTCGCTGGTTCAATTAGATCGTGCGAGAGCGGGATGTGTCCGCCGCGTCATGACCATAACCGAAGGATAGGAAGCTTCAATAATTGTATTATAAACGGCCACGTCACATTCCGCAAGATCCATCGAGCGAGATACGGAATCGTATTAATCCCGATCGAAATCAAAGACTAGTGACGTACGGATTTGAGTAACTAACAGCTCACTTTTGGCTGTCCGTGACAAAAGAGGAACTTCCTTGCAGATGCAAGAAGCGAGCTGCCGCTGGTCGATCGACTAGACAGAAAAGCAGATCGTGCCCTGTGCAAATGATTATGCGGTGACGTTGACGAAGGAACGTGCCTGTCAGAAGGTGTTCAGTGACGAGGACTGCCAATTTATCAATTTTTTTCGGTGATGATGACTGCGGCAGGTTCGGTTTGAGTGAGGTTGGCCGGAGTGCCAATCCGGAGGCTGCACATGCCCGGAAGTCGGCAAAAGGTACTGCAAATTCGAGCCTTGTTGGCGCCTGCACGAGCATGAGGTGATAGGGTCCACCACAGGGCCCATTACCCTGTTTTTTTCCAAGTTAGCGTAGGGCACAAAAGTTGCGTTTTTGCAAATTGTGCAATCTAATCTAAAATGTTACTACCTACTCCCTCTGTCACAAAATAAGTGTCGTTTTCGCTTTCCGAGAAATAACTTTAACTAAATATATAGTAAAAAATATTAATATTTATAATACATAATTAGTATCATTGGAAAGATTTTTAAGTCTAGTTCTTTAACAAATTTATTTAGAGATAAAAATATTACATTTATTTTTTATAAATTGAGTCAAAATTGTGGCACAAAAACCTAAAACGTTACTCTTTTTGAGACGGAGAGAGTAATAAAATCCATGCATATATATTTTAAATTCTAAGTTAGCAGCCCGACGCCCCACGATCTCCTTGCGGACATAGAGTGTACGATTTCAGCACAGTACGCCGTGTATGTGCACAATGCGGGTTTTTAATGATTAACTTCGATTATGTTAAGCTCAGCTTCAACCTTGGCATAGATCGCAAACATACGGTCTCGACTTTTCGAGCAGTGAAAAATGGAGTTCAATACCAATACGTTCAAATTGTAATGAATTGTGCAAAACAAGGATTCTTTTCGATTTTCCAAACACAGGCGTCAGGTCATAACAGATAAGGAGTTTGCTCGAGGATGACTAGACAGATGTTCTTATGGAATGAAAATGAGATTAAGTCACAGGGAACAAAATGTTTCATCTGTCTAAGGGATCTTGGTATGCATTACATTTGGCCGAGCTCTGAGTAAAATGGTTTACGCATTCATCTATTCGATTTGATAATCGCTTCATCTGGAAGTTGATCCTACTCTCCTGGTTATCTAGAGCTCACTGTCATCAGATTTGCCGGCTGGCTCCCCATTGACACCAACAAGCTCCATGTCAAATATGAGAGTTGCTCCACCTGCACCGAGATAAATAAATAGCTCAGATCAGACATCTGCAGTAAACCTAGACCTGACTACAATGAGAGAAAATTGAAGGTATCCGTTCATATGTTTGTGTTGATAATGTAATGGGCACAGTGACAGCCACATCCAATCACCATAGTGAACAATGTGCTAATCACCATACAGAATTTCTCTTAGAATTTATTAATATATGATTCTAAGGCAGCTGTGGACTCAAAAGACAAGAAGAAAATAGCATACCAGGATAGTTGGTGGTGATCCTTGAGGCCTGTAGCCGAGCTTTGAAGAGATCTTCAACTTCCACTTCTCACATTGTCAAAAAAAAAAAAAAACTTCCACTTCTCACCAACGCACATTCCTAGGAGACCCTGATCCTATCCTAAAGAGTAGTACAGAAATTCAGACATAGAACATTAGAACTAGAGCACAAGCCAAACAGACATAGAACATTAGAACTAGAGCACAAGCCAATCAGATATGGAACATTAGAACAAGAGCACAAGCCAAACAGACAGTAACCAACTTGTCCAGTGCCAATTTAATCACCTCCATCTCCATTGTTGCACTAGTCTGATTGAGCTGGATCTGAAGCATTGCTATTATGTGGATGGTGATGGGTTATGAGCACTTTCAAAATAATCCTAGAACCAGAGATAATCATCCTGGCTTTGAAATCACATAGACATATCCTAGTTTGATTTCAAAATTCTAGTTTTCATTTTCGCCTTTGGTGAGCACCACACGCGTGCTTGAGCTCAGCGAAGATATCCGCATTTTCAAAGTATTTGGATCTAGTGACACCCAAAGCTAAATTTTAGGAGTAAAATATACAACCTACAAGTCCCGTTGGTTCATCATAGTAAACTTTAACTCCCGTCATATCGAATATTTAGACACATGCACAAAGTACTAAATATATACTATTTACGAAACTAAAAACACAACTAGAGAATAATTTGCGAATCCAATCTTTTAAGTCTAGTTAGTTTATTATTAAATACTAATTACTAAATAAAACGAAAATACATACATGTTAAACTTTAACATGTACAATCAAACAAACCCTTATTCTAACCCGATCTCCTGCAGCAGTTCGTGGCTACGTGGACGCTCACTGGCCACTGCCGCCGTCGCCCCAGCCGTTCTTCCGGCCCATGGAGCCGCGCGTGTTCGACGACGATGACCCCATGGACCGGACGCCACGGCCGCTCCGTGATGATCAGCATCGCGGTGCAAGTGCGGATGGAGGAGCGGTTGCGCTGACCACGCACTGCGAGTGCTTGGCTCTCGCGAGGGACGCGTCAGCCGACGACATCAGAGTGATGAGCAGGCCAGGTGTGTTGAGCAGGCCACCGGGCCGCCGCGCCAAACGCCGGCGGAGTGGGGACGAGGTCTGCTCAGCCATCCTCCTGCAGAGTGATGTTAGCATGATTCATGCTGATGTGATATACCTCATTTTCCCTATATATGAAAATAAAATCAGAAATACACAATACAAAAACTTGAAAGCAATGCACATGAGTTGTTCATCTCTGGATCAGCAGGCAGCAGCCGAGCTTAACCGGCTCATGTTGTGCTCTTTCCCCAACAATTCGCCCTAAACATTCTCTTTTCTTGTTTCAATGGTTCCACGCACCCTTTTCCCCCCTCAAGTTTTAGCGTAGGACGCAAACGTTGCTTTTCCCCAAACTGTGCAATCTAATTTTACTACCTATCCTAGAATCCATGAATAATTTTTAAATTCTAAGTTTTTATGTACTATATAACCTCCACGTTTCATTGAACTGAGACTCCGATAATTCTTTGGTGCTGTACAAAATGTCTAAATGACCACTGTATGCACATCGAGAAACACAATGAGCTATCGTAAAAGGTAAAATCTAAAGAACATTAATTGTATAGCACCAAGCCAGGGAGCTCTAACTCCCTTACAGCTGCTAGACCCATGAATTCCCCTAGGATTTTTTTCCCACCATAGATGCATTTTGAAGAGAAGCTGAAGCTGCAAACCCCCTTGATATTTTTCTAGAATCGTCCTTGCACCAAGTCACCGACCGATGGTCATATATGTAGAATGTAGCCTACGATGTCAGGATGAACTATGCTAGTAAGTAGTAAGAGATATATAGGTTTGTTTGAGTAGATTTGTTTGTACAGCTTAGCTTAATCAGTACCGACACGGGCGACACCAATGCAGCTTACGCACGCACCTGTTCCATTGTCAGTCTCACACTATCTCCTTTTGGGGCTTTCGGGGAGCCGGCCTACAAACAAGCTAAAATCGGATCAAGGCCCATTTAGCTTTTGGGGAGCGGCCCACGTACCTCACCCGGCGTCGTCGAGCCACGGAGGCGAATAGGCGATGATTCCGGACTTGCGGTGCTCGTCGCGAGAACTTTCCAGAGCATTCGCCCTCGTCCATCGTCTACAACTGAACGATCCGAGCCAAGCAGCGCGTCTGTTCTCTTCCTCTCCGAAGCTGCCATCCTTCGCGCGAATTAGCCGCTCAGCGATCGGGATTCAAGGTATGTCTTGCTGACCTTCGGGATCTCTGTTTCTCGTTTCCCCTTTCCTTCTCTCATCATGTGACTTCCCCCACCGTGGCTCATCATGGCCTGAATATATCGCGTTTAGTCTATTTCTGATCTGTGGACGAGGCAGAAATGGCTTTCACGGATCGTCTAGCTTGCAAACTGAAGCAGAAATGCAGGGATTGCTCTGTTGGCAATCTGAAGCTTCTCTGTCATTGACTTGACAAGTAAATCACCTTCTCTGTTTAGCTGCAAAAACCGTGGATTTGCTTTCGTAATTCCGCTGATGCGTAGCACAATATACTATAGAAACAAACTCGATTCAGTAATCCTTTTCGTGTCCTGATGGGCTGCATTGCCATATTTAATTTGTAGATAGAATCCCAAGATCGAGGAGCCAAACATTTCAGGTTATGCAATTGAACAGCCGGTAATATGAGTTAACTGAACATGATTCAGCCGGTAATAGGAGTATTAATCAAATAGAAACAGAGTAAATTGTGAAAATTTTCACACTGGGTTTAACTGTATCATGAGCCTTTTTTAAGATAAACAATGGAATTTCTTTGTACAGCGAAAGGTAATTGAATAGCAAAATTACCTGTTCAACACATTTGGAGAAACTAAACTTTTTGCTTCTTCATCTGAAGACTACAGTCTGCAGAGTTGCGATCCCATGATGGGCGCAGCGAGGTTTCTGGTGCAGAGTGCAACCAAAACCAAGGAAATCAAACCTGTCAATGGACTAGCAAGTATGGCAACTCCTTCCTCAAAATTTTGATTGAAGTTCCAACTGTACAGTCCTTTTCCTGAATGCCTGACATTTTCTTCTCCTGTTTGTTCTTTGGAAAATTATACAGGGATGATGACAATTACTACTCCTCAGAGGCATGGGAACGAAAATACTTCCAGTGAATCTGTCGTCACGAAAGACGAAAACGTTGAGCCCCTGGTTGCCTTTAGCAGGCCACCTCCTTTGCCTCCGGTTCTTGGTCCCTTGGTTGTGCTCTCGTTTTTCGAGATGTCATCCGGTGATGAAGACAGCAAATGAGTCAGGCAATACAAATAGCTTATTGTTGTCTGTTTAGTTTGCACCATCCCCTGTGGACATAAGGCTCGTATAATCGCATGAGGGGGCTGATCCTTCATCAGGAGATGGAGATCTAGGCCTTGTACAAACTATGTTGCACTTACTTACTGTATCAACTAGTGACTGAACTGGTGACTACTCACTTCGTTCCAAATTATAAAGCGTTTTAGTTTTCGTTCCAAATTATAAAGTGTTTTGGTTTACTAGATACATAGATTTTGATATATACTTAGATATATACTATGTCTAGAGGACTCCGTTCGCTTGTCTTACAAGCTGTATTTTTTCTATCAGCCAACATTTTTTTTCATAATAAATCAGCGAACAATATGATCTTATTGGTGGTTGCAGATGCATTCTTCATGTTCAGTTCAAACTACTGTACTTAATGTATATTGAAACTCCTTTGTATAGAAATAAGAATTCTATCATAGATTGCACCCTAAATTTAACAATTGTTTAAACATGTACCACGTCGCTCAAGATTGTCGCTGAAGCCAAATGAGATCCTACAACACTAACTCAGCTCTACAAGTTTATCTTTTTACATCTAAAAAGATTCTAAAGTCATCAGCTACCGAATGATATCAAATCTTGATCCTACTTACGTGTCTATGTTCGATACGAATCATACTCTACTTAAAACTCATTTAGCTATCAGTTATAATGAATTATGAACTCAACAAATCTTTAATATATGGATGATATATTTATTGATTATGCATGTGCATTTGGTCTAAGCATGTTTACTTTTTAAGATACTTTTTTACATGTTAGTAGTGATAGAGTGGATAATTGTGACATCCGACCCAATTTAAATTTGACTCATAGTGGTCGATATTGTATGTTGATATAGAATCGTGGAGGGTTAGCGCCACCTTCATTTTAAGCTAAAATGTCTTATAACATTTTAAGCTAAAATGTCTTATAATTTGCTATGAAAAGCTTCTGAAACATGTTTATGCATTGATCAGAATATTCTGGGAAATTTTAAGATTTTTTTCATTTTTCTAGAGCTAAATGTAACTTTTTGAGTCTGGTTTTAGGGTTGAGGAAAACACAGATTACAGTGATAGTTTAAATATTTATAATGAGGTAGAATGGACCTTTTCTTTTGCGAAAGATAAAGAAATGCGTGAACAGAACGGCCCACGAGAAGGCCCGTGCGGCTGCCTCTCCCTGGAGTCCTGGACCGAACAACGCCGGACTGGGCTACCGCCGTCGGCCGCAGGCCCGCGTGCGCTCTATCTCTCTCCCCACGACTCCACGTCTCCACGAGGCAAGTAGGCAACGACTCCACAGAATCACGGTTTACCCCGCGAGGCCGCGACCTGCGTGCGCTCTCCCTCTCTCTCTTCCGACACCCACTCCGCCGCCTCCGCCGCCCCACGCCAGGTGGCGAGGCCTTCGTCGGTCTTTTCACCGGCGACGAGCACCCACCAGGTATTCCCACCTCTATTTCCTTCCTGCTGTGAGAAACCGAGCACCCAAACCCTAAATTAAAAGCTATTTGGCTACTTGATTGATGATCCCAACTAGCGTAGAACTTTATGCAAAAACTATCGGGTGTACACATCAATGTCGCTTTACTGGGTCCGCCCCTGAGTGGCTGGGGTGGCGGCACTAGTCCTTGCTCCTTAGCAGCTGGAGCGGTCTCTGTTCTGTATGCTGGGCGTGATGGGTATGCTGTTTGAACCTAAACTTTTGGGCGATGTTTTCGTTTTGCAGCTGAATGGAACTGTGGTGGTTTCCCTTTGTAGTTTTGTGTCTAGGCACTTGGTGGGGTAGTTATTTTTGGTGTTGCTCAGGAGAAGTTCGAATCCAGTTTTAGGATGCCAACCACAGAATCTGTTGTTATGTTGTGGTAGTTGACACCCTGGTTATTTCCTGAAGCAGATGGAGGAACATTTGATTTAAAATTTGTGTAGCCGGACTTTGCATCCTTTAGTTTATCAGCTTCGCGTCTTTGGATCCATGGAAGTGCAATTTCCATTAGAGGAAATTTTAGGTGTACGCTTCTATAGGTATTTATAAGGATGGTGAAAATATAAGTGATAAGGAGATATGATTCATCCTTTGTTTGCCATCATTGCTAACAATTTTGATATTATCCTCATTTTCTAGCATATAAATTTCATTTGTACGAAAAGAAAAACATCTGAAGTTCTGAACCATATTAACGCTTTCATTATATGGGCCTGTGAAACTTGCACAGTTGCACATTTTCAGGAAAATAATTTTCCTGGCATCTTTTTGTTCGCAGGAATATTCGTGTCAAGTTTGCATTGAAGTATTATGTCAGGGATCGCAACAATTTGTCGCCGGTCATGTCGATCAGCTGCTAGTCAGACTCTAATGGAGACATATTTTGGCCCGTCTGTATCTTCTGGTGCTCTGAGGTGGTTCAGCAGTGGTGCTAAGCACTCAAGAAAACCTGACTTTTCTGTTGCTAACAAGATTAAGGTGGTGGATTGGTATTCTGCAGTTAATGATGTGTCAAAGATCAGAATGTTGCCCCTTTCATGCCGTATGAACACTAACTGGTTGATTGCTTCAAAGTCCAGACATGGTGCATTGCCAGGATTCTTAGGTGTTTCAAGCTTCCATCGTGGATACTCGTCAGATACTGGAATCAAGCCAGAAGCTTCACAGAGTGCTGTCTCTAATCTTCCTTCTACAGAAAGCTCTGAGGTTGGCACTGCAGGTGGTGGTGGGGGTTCATGGATTGAGATCTTGGATAATGCTCGCAAGTCTACTCTAGATGCTACCACTGATGCAGGCAAGAAAGTCAAGGAGCTGACTGATGCAGTTGCACCTCATGTCCAGCAGCTATTTGATACATATCCAAATCTTGAAAAGGTAGTTGTTCCACTTGGCGGAACACTATGTGGTACAATGATGGCATGGTTGGTCATGCCTATCATTCTAAGGAGGCTTCACAAGTATGCATCACAAAGTCCTATAGCAGCACTCATGGGGAACTCAACCAAGATTGATGTTTCGTACCAATCTAGTCTCTGGTGTGCATTAGAGGATCCTGCAAAATATCTGATCACATTCATGGCATTTTCAGAAATGTAGGTTTCTATTCAACTTTATGAAAGAAATTTATCTTTATCTTTTCTGTGTCCTGGACTCCTGATAGTTGGGTTCTGTGCTAAAGATATTTTTCTTCTGACATTTGCATTTTAGAGCTAATTGAATGTCAAGTTTATATCTTATTTTAGGAAAACTTATAGTGTTTTCAGTATTGGTATAGTCATTTTGTTCTTTTCTGAAGAAATTAGAGATATGCAACTACTACTTATTAGAATAAGCATTTCAAATATCAATGTTTCTTCAATGTTGTCTAAGTTCCATGGCAATATACGTTTCTTTTTTTACCTTGTTGATTCTTGTTTGTTTATTAATGCTGCCATTGCCAGAACACTAAATGTTTTTTTTTCTTTACCATGGTGTTACTAATTATGGTCTGATGAAAAAGTGGTACATATAACATTGTATTCTGGATGCTTATGTTTGTGGTGCTTCTCTTCCATAGGGCGTCACTTATTGCACCAAGCATATCAACTTATCTTCCACAGGCATGGAGGGGTGCATTTGTTCTGTCTTTTGTATGGTTCCTTCAGAGATGGAAAACCAACTTCATCGCTAAAGCTATGGCCAAACCAGATGCCTCAAGTGTTGACCGCGACAGGATTTCAGCATTTGATAAGGTTTCTTCATTGGGACTGATTGGACTAGGAGTAATGGGTCTTGCTGAAGCTTGTGGTGTAGCTGTTCAATCAATATTAACTGTTGGTGGTGTGGGAGGTAATATACTAACTTTCACAAGTAAATTCCTTATTTACCGCTGGAATTTAGCTAGATCTCTGGTCTTCCATCAAAAAGTGTGTCCATTTCACTGGCTGCATTGGTAAATCAAGAATTCATGATTTTGTCAAACTAAACAATACCTAGATCTTTTCAACTTAGAACACATGAAACATAAATAGCTCGATACGTCAATGTTGTGTATGGGGAATTGGGGACTATCAGATTTGCACCTTGGAAATGCATTTGGAAAAGTTGGATCCCGCTGCACTGCAAGTTCTTCATTTGGCTTGCTATTGCAACAGATGTTGGAAAGCTGATTGCCTTGCTAGGACTACCACATCTGGCAGCACCCTCTGTGATCAAATGGATGAAACAATTCAGCACACCATCGTCTCTTTGCATTCTTTGAAGGCAAGTTTGGGCAGTCATCTTCGAGAGGCTGGGTCTAATTGCTTGAGCACCTGAACCTTCTGTCTCTCGTTTCTCTAGTTCGTGATGCAATGCTATCAAGGGGCTACCTAGAGTCTTGAGAAAAAAAAGACTCAATACTTTGATCATTCTGATAGCATGGGAAATTTGGAAACATAGGATTCTGGTGTCCAGGCGGTGCTGCACGAAGTGGGAAAGGAATGTGCCCTTTGGTGCTCAGCGAACTCCTCTCTAGGTTGCTGCCCCCGGACCTTCTGTCCTGAGATGTCTTTTGGTTGAGGTCGTTTTATATTTCAGTTTTGTAATTGGTGCTAATGTATTGTAAGGGGTTGGGTCATGGAGAGGCCTCTTTGTCTCTCCTTGTACTATTTTTTCTTAATGAAATGACACACAACTGTCCTGCATTATTCGAGAAAAAAAAAGCGTCTCGGGGAAATATTTTACTTGTGTTGCTCTTGTTTCTGAAAGAATCTCTTACTCAAGTATGGTACATTTTTAAGGAAGCGACCCTTTTGTTTTCTTCCCATTACAGTATTGCAATTAGTTACTGCAGAAGTAAAACTGTAGCAGTTATGTCAGGACTATGAGTTTTGACTCCTATATAGATATATGGGCAAAATGCAAAAATAGTGGTTTGAATTTTTTTGCTCAGCAGCCTGCAAGTAATAATATTATATGCACGCTGACTGCTCTGTATAATGATCCTGTTATATTTTTTTTACTGAAGTAGATAATACCTTTTTTTAACAATACTGAAATTATCTTGTGTTTCTTATACTTTAGGTGTCGCTACTGCTTTTGCTGCTAGAGATGTCCTTGGTAACATTCTGAGTGGGTTCTCCTTGCAGTTTTCTAAGCCATTCTCAATTAACGACTACATAAAGGTACTGCCATATTTATTCGGTGTTTTTTATGACACTTACTGAAATGATGGATTCATAAGTTCTAAATTTCATTCATTTCACTTGCGGACAGTGTGTAACTATGGATAAAATATTCAATTCATGTTTCATGATAGATGTTGGTAAGAATAACAAGATGATTTGTACTGTGACTCGCAAGTGCCGTGAGATTCTCAAGTAATTACTTGTATGATAGTGGAGTAAAAAGATGTGTTGTAATTGTAAAGGATGAGAAAAGAACGAATATTACTAGTCAATGGAGTGATATTATGATTTCAGGATAAGTCACTGCTCGTTGCTAAAATTTGTTCGTTTTAAACAAACGTACTTTGCTTGGAGGATATGTAAACTGTAATTCGGTTCTTACTGAGATAAAGCACAGTTAGTAAGCATCCAAACTGAAAATTCATAAAGATGTCTCAACCTAATGGATGCCCTCTGATGATTAGTAAGGGGCTTTATAAGAAGAAATCATAGATGTGGGGAACTGTTCAACTTTGTGAGCATACAGGATTGTTGTATGTTTTTCCTAAATTGCTAATTTGATTAATGCTTCTCATGTGTTTATGCTTTGAGCACATGTTAGTCTATATGCACGAGAAATTTAAAGAAACGCCATCCTTCCTTCTTGTGTTTGCAAACAATAATAAATGGTCAATTTGGATTGGTGATACTTATCTTCCATCACTTTTTAGGTTCTCACTATGTTCTATAGTTGCAGACTCGCATTTGCTAATAGGAGTTTTGCATTTTAGGCGGGGCCAATAGAAGGTAGGGTGGTTGAAATTGGACTTACTTCTACTTCATTGATCAATCCAGAGAAGCTCCCTGTCATAGTACCCAACTCTTTGTTCTCCAGTCAGGTATGGTAACAGTTTCTATTACTGTATATTTCCCAAATTTTAAAAACACATGTGTGTGGACAAAGATGCCCATCATTGCACATGCTGTCATATACAATTTAGTCCTTTGTGCCTACATGGTAGCTTACAAGTTATGGAATGTACAGTAATACATATTTGTTATACCATTTTTACATGTGTGCATTTTCTTATCCTAATTTTGCTATGTGCATTATCTTGTATATATAATATATCATGCAATGAAGAAACCATGGACTAACGCTGCTTGGGATATTGGAACCTGAATTTATTGAGCTAATACAATAATCATTATAAGACCATAACGGGACCCCAAATGTGCACACTTCTAGGGCATGTTTGGATCGGAACCGGAGCCAGGCAACTCTGGCCAGGCAGCAGATCCAGCCACAGGCGTTCAAAATCGAACACCTGAGCGAACTGCCTTGACCAGGCAGTGCCGGCCAGGAACCAAGCAAACAGGCCCTTACTCCAGCATATGCATATGTTCTATAAACATGATAAGGATTTTCTCTACCAGCCATGGTTCATGGATCACTGTTGAGCTAGTAATGATTTTGACTGCAAAAGCCACTCACATTTTTTTCTAGTTAAATTTGAATTTAGTTTTTTTTTTTTGGAAACTGATTTTAGACTTCTAATTGGAAACTTGGAATGCATGACTGCTAAGCCACTCCTAATTGGAATGCACAACAGCATAGGAATTTTGTATAATTTATGATTTGATATTCTTTGAAATATTTGGAAAGGTTTTTTCTAGTTGAAGTTTGAGAAAACATAAGTATGGCATCAAATGCTTTTCTGTTGATTGAAAATTTTCTGGAAATTCATTTAGTTGTAACATATTTGTAATGATACCATGGGGATTTGTTCTGCTGTGTTCCTTGTTCTTTGGCATGATTGGTAGGGGGCATACCTTGTATAATGACACGGTATTCTAAATAACTTGCAGATGATAGTTAACAGATCACGAGCTAATTGGCGAGCTAGTGTGACAAAGATTCCTATACGAATTGAGGATATTGAGAAGGTTCCTCCTGCATCAGAGGAGATAAAGAATATGTTAAGGTCCAATCAAAATGTGTCCTTTGATAGTGATGTTCCTTACTGCTATCTCTCGAGATTGGAAAGTTCATATGGAGAACTCACCATTGGATGCAACCTAAAAAACATGGTATGTTTGATTTATTCTACTAAAATTTTGCTGCTGTACCTATTTACTCCTAATGGATTTAGTGCCGCATTAGCATGTGTTTATGGTCTGTAATGTTACCTCCTTAAGCACATGTCAAAAGTTTAGTAAGACAATATGAAAGTATTATTACACGTCACTTTAGTATGTTGTTCTCATAAAGACAATTATGTTTGAAGATAAAATTGTTAACTAAAGCATGTTCTTGGAACACACTTTTTTTGCATCATAGGGAGTACGAATTGTTACTGTTGGTTATTATAACAATGGTAGATTTGGGCATAAAATTATGTTACCTTGTTACTACTAATTCACTGCAAGGTTGGAATAGTCCTTTCCTCTTTGAAGCCTGACACAAATATTCTGTTATGTTTTACAGAGAAAAGATGAGTGGCTATCTGCCCAACAAGAAATTCTTTTGGGAGCTGCTAGGATTATCAAGTCACATGGCATTGAATTGGGAAGCACCATGCAGTGCTGTTAATTCACGCTTCCCGGGACTTGACTTTTAAGTAGGGTAAGTACATCAATATTTGGCTCTTGTAACTTGTAGGTGCATGACTGCTATGCTAAAATCCATGAAGCCGTAAGCTCTATCAAGCTAAGTTACATGTTACGTTTCTTCTTTGGTCCCTAGGTTAAGTATTTTTCTTTTCAGTTAAAGTTTATGCCAAACCATGAGAGCATCATATGGTTTACTGGTTTTCCTAGTTCACAAATTCCTGCAACTGATATTGAACAGTTTGCTTGTTGGTTCATTGTAACCTGCATGCCAAAAACTTCCTTGGATTTAGGCATTTTCTTCTTGAAGCTTTGATTAATCAGTACCAACTTTTCGTGTATATCTTCACTTTCTCACTTTTTTGACGGGGGATTGCATTCATTGGCAGGTAATACCTTTAGCCTGCAGAAGTCTAGAACTCTACATACAGACGACACCTAGGAGTTTTGCTTACGGGTGCGAAGGTAAAGACGTCAGTGTTTTATGTCTTGACAGACCATTGACACCCACTACCAATACTATTTTGTTACTGCCATTTCCTTTGGAACTAAAGCCCAGCTCCCTTTTGTGGTCTTCCGTTTTGGTTGGTGCTTGGATCCGTTTCTGGGGAGCTTCGTTATCCAATGTAGACTGGTGAACTTTTGCTCCGCGGGCCGTGTGGTATGGATGAGCCGTGAGCGGATTGTTGCCCATTTCTGTGAAATATTGGGTTTTAACCTCGAATTTTTAAGTGTTTGACATAGTAGTACTCAATTGTCTAGCTCCTGATAGTCGACCATCTCGAAGCAATTGGTGTTTGACAGTCCATTTCTGAGGACTTGCAAGTTGCTTGCCCCAGGATAGAATCTCTGCTTTACCATTCTCGGAACTCATCTGTGGCGTGGTCGCTGTGCTCCTCAAAGTTTGTGTGTCGTAGATAATGCGGGACACGCGTCGTTAGAGAAGCTTTTGTGTCAGCAGGCTGCAGTTTTGATTAAAAAAATGTTTAACCACTTTTTGTCTTCTACTAACGCAGTAATATTCCGTGATTGCTTTCATGCAATACTCTGCTTAGGGAGACAAATTGTGATAAAATATTTTCAGCTACTATCAGTGACGAACCAATGAAGCCAAGAGGTTTGGTGAGTAAAGCTAAGTATAGCCCGAGCACACACGTCTAGAACTCTAGTCTAGATTGCGAAATAAAGCCAGACGGGATCCAGTTCAACAAAATCTCTGGGAACTAGTTCCATGAGCTAACTGAAAGCGAGGTGATTGATAGGAGTGCAAGGTACTATTGGCAGTTTGGAAGATTGAGGGCCTGTTTAGATTGGGGATGAAAATTTTTTGGGTGTCACATCAGATGTGTCGGAAGGATGTCGGGAGGAGTTTTTCGAAACTAATAAAAAAACAAATTACATAGCTCGTCAGGAAACTGCAAGACAAATTTATTAAGCATAATTAATCTGTCATTAGCATATGTGGGTTACTGTAGCACTTAAGGCTAATCATGGAGTAATTAGGCTTAAAAGATTCGTCTCGTGATTCTCAACTAAACTGTGTAATTAGTTTATTTTTTTTATATAAATTTAATGTTCCATGCATATGTCCAAAGATTCGATGGGATGGATGAAAATTTTTTTGGTGGGGAACTAAACAGGGCCTCATACGGCAGCATGGAGGCATGCTTTTGGATTTCTGATTCCGCTTGCATGCATGCTCGAAAGCGCAACTGCAGGAGTACTGAAATTGACACACGCCCCGTCAGCATAAAATAGTGGTGTACGTTGTGTGCTGATAAAAGTAGTTTATGTTTAACTAAATTTCTAGTATAAATACTATTTACATTTACGACTAAATTAATTTATTAGAAAATAGTAATTAATATAATAGTATTTACTTGATATAATAAATATTGATATTTTTATCTATAATTAATTAAATTTAAGATACTTAACCATGACATGTGTTAGAAATTGTATTTTCTGGTCCGGAGGGAGTCCTACGAAATTTGGGCCTGTTTAGATTGGAGATGAAAATTTTTTGGGTGTCACATCGGATATGTCGGAAGGATGTCGGGAGGAGTTTTTAGAAAGTAATAAAAAAACAAATTACATAGCTCGTCAGGAAACTACAAGACAAATCTATTAAGTATAATTAATCTATCATTAGCACATGTGGGTTACTGTAGCACTTAAGGCTAATCATGGAGTAACTAGGCTTAAAAGATTCGTCTCGCGATTTTTAACCAAACTGTGTAATTAGTTTATTTTTTTATGTACATTTAATGTTCTATGCATGTGTTCAAAGATTCGATGGGATGGATGAAAAAATTTAAACAGGCCTACGTCGGCATGGAAACATCCTTTTCATGCCCATGTGCATGTGCTGAACCGAGCTTTGCTTTCGAAAACCAACATATTGCCTGCAACCTGCGCGGCATGCGGCGAACAGACCGTCGCATGGCCGTGTTGTAGCGCTGCCACCTGTCTAGGTTGCCATCAATGACCATTTACAACCCTGCAACTGATGGTCCGGGGCAGTCAATGAACATTACTAGTAGAGTACCCTGATTTATGATATGAATCATGGCGATAAACGCGGTCGCCCATTTCGCCAGAACGCCGAAAAAGCCACCGAACACGTTGCCGCGGCGTGGGCTTTCGCCACCAAGGCAACAGTGTCACTGCGGAGGCACACACTGGCGGTACGAGATTTGCCGAAACGGAAGCAGAAATGGACACGCGGCGGATCTGATTTCGGCCGTACTCTCACAAGCGAGGCCCAGACAAGGACAGATTTCGTGTAGCCACTCCACGCCATGCCCCATGCCCTGCGAATCTGCGATGATGAGTGATGGCTGCACTGCTCGGCTGCTCGCGCGGACGCCGAGCCACGCAGCGGTCCTGCGACGGTGGCTCCCAGTGACCCTGTCTCACTGATCTGACCCCGTGCCGGTGCCGTGCGCCCGTGCCACGTCTCCATCAAGCCTAACAGCAATGCATAGCCCACCAGTCCACCACCGTAGCCGTTGGGCATGGGGGCAGCGGTTTGACTCGCCGTCGCCATGGCGGAACGCCCGGCCAAACCTTCGAGTCCTGGTCTTCTGGCGCGTTGCGAACAGTAGTTACACCTACACGTCCGTGAGCGCAAAACGCGATGGATCGTTTGAAACGAGACTAGTTCATGCCCTCCAAGAAGAAGAATGGATTCGTACAAGGAAAAGAAGAAGAAGAAAAGAATCTGAATCTTCCTATCTTCATCTGTCTCTAATCAAAGCTCACGCTCCTGCTACTTGGCTGAACTCGCCTTCCCTGCATACGCCTACATCGATGGTCATCGTCTTCTCCCCGTTCTCCCCACCATCCTTGGGCGAAGACACCACTCTGCAGCAATTTCGCCTGGGGGACTGCAAATCATGTTACATCGCATCAGTGACACATTTGTTTAGTACGAGATCAAACATCGGAGTAGCCTAAACTAATACTATCCAGGTCCAGCTTTTTATATCAGCAGTAGCATCAGAATTTGTAAAAGTTACATCTTGCCAGTGTTTTTTTTTGTCTTATATAAAGATAAGATTGCCTCTTACGGAGTAGATGGCTGCGTACTCTAATCCAAGCGAACTACCAGTCTACGGCACAGTTTTGTTGATTCCGTGCTTTAAAAGAGTTTTGCTATGTCCAGCAATGCCAGCCAGTTTTGTGCATTGGCTAGTTGTCTGTCCTCTCTAAATGGCAATGCATCATGTGATGGACAGTTTATTTGGATGCAATGCAATGCAAGAGAAGAAAAAGGAATGGTGTGGCACGAAAGATTACCCTGTCCCAGAGCCCGGGGTCAGGCTTCTTGAGGACGACGATGTGATCGAGATGCGCGTCCGGGTCGGCTATGTCCCACCGGCACGCGGGCCGCGTCTCGTTCGGGTGGCGCCACCGCTCGTACCGCGTCACCGTGGTCTCCCCGCCGCGCCCGGCCTGGCGCCGCGCCGACGACATGTAGTACACGGCGGGCTTCTGGCACGGGCTGCGCGCCATCGGCCTCGTGTTGAACGCGTACGCCGTGTAGTCGGCGCGGCGGTACCAGTTGAGGAACGTGCGCGCCGGCATCTCCATCTCCCGAGGCGACATTATGCCCCTGGCCACCAGCACCGTGAACCCCCACGCCACGGACACCGTCCAACGGTTGGCGCCGTCGTAGCAGATGGACTGCTGCATCAGCCCCGCCGTGTCCAGCTTCACCGGCCCGTCGAACAGCCGCCGCACCGCCGCCGGGCGCGACCTCGCGTCCGGGAACAGCGGCTTCACGACGTCCAGGTGGTGCAGCGTCACGATCGGCGCCACCGGGTGGGACGCGAGCAGGCCCAGGAGGTCGCCGTACACGTCGTACTGGTGGAACCCCGGGTGTTTGGTGAGCGGCACGCCCAGCTCCGCCATGCACGCCTGGATCCGGTCGTCGCTGCCGTACAGCGCTGGGTACCGGCGGAGGCAGCCGTCCTGCATCCGCGCCAGCGCCTCGGCCAGGGGCCGGCTGATGGCGAAGCCGCCGCCGCCGTACGCCATCCCGTAGGAGAAGTAGATGTTCTGCAGGTGGCTCTCGGAGAGGGAGCCGATGTAGTAGGGCTGGCGGTGGTCGAACTTGTTGAGCACGGTGAGGAGGTTGTCCGGGAAGAAGACGGTGTCGTCGTCGCCCATTACGAACCAGCGCACGCCGGGGAGGCCCAGGCGGAACGTCTCGGAGACGATGCGGGAGATGCGGATGGCGGACCGGTGGCCGCGGCGGTGCGTGTAGGGGAACGCGGAGGTGTCGGACGAGATCCTGATGGCCGGGAGCCCCGTGCGCGCCGTGGACATGTTGGACTCGCGCACCTCGCGGTCCAGCCACACGTAGCCCCGCATGGCGCCGCGCGGGCGCCACCACACCTTGATGTACTCCTTACGCTTGTCCCAGAACCGCGACGACGCGGCGATGCCGAACACCACGTGCTGCAGCGTCGTCGCCGAGGGCACAGCCAAGGGGGAAGGGGGCAGCTGCTTCTCCGCCGCCGCCGTCGACGCCGACGCCGTCGCCGCCGTGAGGTTGGCGGACACCCGGGAGACCGACGCGGCGTCAGGCGCGCAGTTGGAGGCGGCCGACGACGCGGAGGTGAGGAGGAGGTGCAGCGTGTAGAAGAAGTAGAGGGCGGTGAGGGGGAGGAGGAGCAGGAGGAGGAAGCGGAGGAAGGAGGCGGTGAGCGTCTCCTTCCCGCCCCCTCCTCCCTTCATTGTCCCCGTCGCCGTGGCTGCTGCTCCTCACGACCTGACCCTCACCGTCTCGAACGAACCACTCGACGCCGCCGTCCACCACTTGGCCGGCCGGGCCGCGAGGCGCCCGATTTCGCCGGCGGAATCAGAATGGGTTGGATTTCGCGGGGGCGAGAGGGTCACACGGGTCGCGCATTCCCCTCCCCTCCGCGTGTTGCTCCGCGCCGCCGCCTGCTGCCCTCTCTCTCCTCAGCTCGGGTTGTCTCCTCTCGGTCGGCGATTTGGGTGGGGGATCGGTGCGGTGGGTGGGTCGGCGAGCGCTTCTTCTGTTTCGTGCCCGCTTTTGCTGACCTTTTTCTCCCCGTGCCACTGCAGCTGTTGCATGCCTGCGGCCTGCGGGCTGCTGCTGCTGCTTAATGCTAATGGAGAGAGAGTATTTATTAGCGCGGCCTGGAGATTTGCTAACGCTGCTATCGTTAGTTTGGCCGCATCCAGCATTTACTAAACCATGCGAGTGTGAGAGAGGGAGAGGATGTAATTGGTCTCGTTATTAACCTGGGTTCTGAATATTTGGTAAAAAAGAAATTGAAGCGGAGATTTGGTAATTGAACTAAAGAAACGGAAGATTTGGTGCTCGTGTGGATTGGAGCTAGAATTTTGCTGGAATTTGGGTATTTCGTTGCCCCATTTGCAACGTCTGCACGGTAGCTTTTGCAGGACACAGCTATTCCAGGTTTTGTTGGTTAAAAAAAAAAAGGTCCAGCCATTTATTTTCCTTTTATACACGCCCTTTTATATGGGAGCAGTGACGAGTCCACGATCCAAAATGAAGTCCATAGTTCGTGCACGTACTATTGGGATTTTTCTTTACTTTTTATCAAGATCACATTAGTATGTTTGCTTGAGATATTTGTCGAATCATGTTTTTCTCTCACAAGTCATAACAAATCAGCGAAAAGGATTTTCAACTATGGGTTTTTAGCCAAGTGAACATAGTTGTCTACAAGTTTTGTCATCATCATCATCATCATCATCATCCACATGCTCTTTCTTCGACTACATTAAGGCCATGTTTAGATTGGAAATAAAAAAATTTTAGGTGTCACATCAGATGTGTCGGAAGGATGTCGGGAGGGGTTTTTAGAAACTAATAAAAAAACAAATTACATAGCTCGTCAGGAAACTGCAAGACAAATCTATTAAGCATAATTAATCTATCATTAGCACACGTGGGTTACTGTAGCACTTAAGGCTAATCATGGAGTAACTAGGCTTAAAAGATTCATCTCTCGATTTTCAACCAAACTGTGTAATTAGTTTATTTTTTTATGTACATTTAATGTTTCATGCATGTGTCCAAAGATTCGATAGGATGGATGAAAAAATTTTAGTTGGGTAACTAAACAGGGCTTAAGACGAATGCCTTAGAACTCCTTGATAGTATGGCCAAAAAAATTAATGCACACTACAACAAATATCTCAAGCTTGCTTCGGTCCCATTAGCTCTATAGTGTCATTATTTTTCAAGAATATCATTTGCGCCATACGTCAATCATCGATCCAAATCTTTGGGGCTAAGGCACTTGTGGCCTGTGACTAACTCATAATGTGTATCCCGCTGCAAAGCACACGTTATTCACCACACTTGTGTTAGTCAATCACCAAAACCACCAAGATACCACATTAGGGCCTAAATGTGTGCACCATTGAATCATCAGGTGGCACATACGAAGGAATTTTGTGAAGTCTATGAGGGCCATCCAAGCCTAAAGTGCAAGTTGGGAGAGTATTCTTATTGTTTACCTAGTGTTCTCGACTTAAATTTTCCTCAATATGCTATTCAAGGTTTGTTACTCTTGGTATTTTGTGGCACCTAGACAGTCCAACAAAAGATTAGGTGACATTCCCCGTGAAGTTTCTTATGGGTAGGCTTCAATTGGTGTTTAGTTTGACCCACCATTCCAGAGTGGAGAAGGGGTATTCACTAGTGGAGCTTTAAGACTTCATGACTCAATGGGGAACAAAACTGACTCTTGGTGACTCTTTGGTGCTCCAACATGGATTAGGGTGGCATGGATTATGTGCTCCAATGTGGTACAAGGGTAGAGAATTCGGTTGTCACTTTACCTTTCTTTCATTCTTGCATTACTTTCATGCCATAGCTTTCTACTTTACTTTTGTTTTGTGCAAGTTTAATTGTGTGAAAACTAGGATTCCATGATAGAGTGTGTTACTAAGAGCCTTATTCTTAGTGCTAACTTTACTAAGGACATATTGGCTTGATGGCCCTAAGGACTAGGAGTCTCCTTTATAGTCTTTTATTGTTCTAGGAGTCTCCTTGCAAGTGGTTGAGTATAATTGCATAGGCTAAGGTTTGTTTGCACTTAACTTTTTAGAGCCCAATTGACCCTGCCCTCCCCTCTTGCCTCTTAGGCCATTCGAACAAAAGGTTTATAGTCAATCCATGTGGGCCCAATCACTTGAATATGGCTTTATCTAAGTATGTATTTCTCAAACATATATTGTTTTGTCTCTTTGTTCAAACTATGCCTGGGTGTACCATGCTTAAAACTACACCGCAATGAAAATGAAGAAGACCTAGGAATTTTTTTCACCAATTACAAATCAAAGCTCAGTTGTTCCAATGGTTAATAGAGGTAACACAACTCCTGAACCTGATGATTTGGATGAGGATGAGGATATCTCACCCATTGCTCCTAACTGTGTCAGGGAGAAAAGGATGCTTTGACATGACTCCCCTAAGGAGAAGAAAAAGAGGAAGACTTTTATATATTGGCACATGAAGCCCCTTGTGGATGCATATTAGTAAATGGCAGCATGGCCGTCATTGCTATCATCCAGAGCAAAGAAGTGGTTAACCATGCACATTTATCACTTCGAAATGTGGTCGAGAGTTCTTTTGTAGTTTCATTTTTAAATGAAGTGGTGCATTCTCTTTCAAATGAAGTGGTGTATTCTTCCAAAATTGTCTAGTCATCCAATAGAGAAGCAAGAACAAATATAATTACCTATATAGCTCTTCACAACTTTATTAGAGATAGTGTCATACATGATGCAAATTTTGAGAGATGTGTTAGAGATGGAGATCAAACTACACAAGATATTGGACGTTGTTTTTAGCCAATGACATGAATATTGGAACTTTGTATGATTATATTACAACAACTATGGTAGCATAGTATTGAATGTTGCCAACTTATTATCATGGACCAAATTGTTTTGCACACAATTATGAATGTTAAATTAGCCAATATACTTTTGTAGGTGTGTCTACGTGTGAATAGCCTATCATTTTCTCAAAGGAAAAAAATTGGTACAATCCTTATACAACCTAAAAACATAGTTAAAAATGCAATGTATGCTTATTCATTAACAAAGTAAGACATCATCAACTCTAGGGACAGTTGGGTCATTTCACACTCATGAGTCATGACAGGCAATCTCCTAAATAGAAAATCAGGATTGCCAATATAGTCAAATTGTCTAGCTAGTGGATTCTCTAGACAAATAGCTTCTCAAAAAATCTCTACTAAAATAAGATCCCAAAAATAGGGTCATTGTAAGTGCAATCAAGCCCTAGTTGTGGGTTTTGGTGATAATGACCACACAATTAGAGGACTAATGAGATTTGTTGAGATGACAAGCAGGTAAAATAAGAATGAGGGTAACACATGATATGTGAGATGGCAAAAGCCCAATTACCAAATGATGTGGTGATGGACTCAAAGGCATTTTAATTATTTAATATTTAATCTTGAGTTTAGGCTATGCCGCACTATAAAGAGGGATGCAAATTTAGTTGGTCTGAGGAAGATAGAGTGCTCAAGTATTAAAACTAAATCAAAAGAGAGACACTCTAGCACTTCACGAGCACGTAGAATAGTTTTTTAAGACTTGTGGTGTCGGAAGTCCCGACGTGCGTCGGAACTGATGACGCATGTCGGAACTGATGACGTTCGTCGGAAGTTCCGACACCTGGCCCTCTTGCTACCTCTGCTCGCGCTTGCGTCGGAAGTCCCGACGCGCGTCGGAACTGATGACGCATGTCGGAACTGATGACGTTCGTCGGAAGTCCCGACACCTGGCCCTCTTGCTACCTCTGCTCGCGCTTGTGTCGGAAGTCCCGACGTACGTCGGAACTGATGACGTGTCGGAAGTGATGACATGTGTCGGAACTGATGACGCGTCGGAACTGATGACGTTGACTGGTTTTGTATAGACTTCTGACCAAGTGAACAGTGTTTTTAGTATATGTCGGAAGTCCCGCGTCGGAACTTCCGACGTAGATTTGAACGGTTAGTTTTCAGCTTCTTGTATAAATAGCTTTCTCAACGTTTCTAACCGTTATGGACTTATTCTAAGCAATTCACTCACGACCCCAACAGCTCTCAAGCTCTCAAGGCTCTCCTCTCCTCTCCCCTTTGCTCCAAACTTCGATTCCCCAAGGATTTGAGTGATAGGAGAGTAGATTGAGTGAGAAAATCATCTAGCAAGCTTGAGCACTTGAGTTCTTCGTCAAGCCGGTTAGATTTGCGTCTATTACTCTTGGGTTCTTGGAACCCTAGCCGGCTAGGCGTCGCCCAAGAGCTCCCGATCTGTGGGAGGACCTTGGGAAGTTTGTATTACCCTTGATTTTCTAGTGAAGAACTCAAGTTTACCTTTGTGGTTGCTTGAGAGAGGCAAGGAGGTGAAAGAGACTCCGACCTTAGTGGTCACCTCAACAACGAGGACGTACGCAAGCCTTAGTGGCGAGCCGAACCTCGGGATAAATCTTTGTGTCCCGTGTGCTTATTGTTGTTGTGATTACTTGAGATTACTTGTTCTTTGTTGTCTCTTTCTCTCTCAAGCCATTTCTTAGGTTTTGGTCCCGATCTACAAATTGGTGGCGGTTCAAGGTCAAGGAAGCACTTGGATTACTTCATCTTACCACTAGAAAGTGGGGTTGTAAGTTATTGCTTTCACAAATGTAACACCCTAAAATTTACTCCTTTTGAAATATAGATAAAATTATTTAATTTTGTATTTTTGTGCTCATAAAAATATAGGAAAAATAATATTTTCATTAAATTAAAATTTATCATAAGGCATAGCAATATTATTATGCATACATGCTGGTGCATATGTTTTGATGTGATGCTTGTTGCTCCTTTATGTGTTGATAGTAAGAAAAATATTTAAAATACGTTTAGTACATCGATCTTCCTTATTCGGCACGTATTTATCTTTTATCTACAACCAAATTCCTTGTTTCTAAGCTCAAATTTTTATTAGAACCTTCCTAAAATATTTTCTTTATCACTCAAAGCACTTCTTTTAGTTCCTCGTCCATCAAGCAATCTCTACAAACTTTTCGGAAATTTTTCCATCTTCTGTTCTCACTTTTCTCTGAGCATGATCTAATTTTTAGATGCTCTAAACAATCTTATCATGAGCTCTAAAAACTTTATTCGGGTTCCCCATGTTCTATAATATCTCTGAGAATTTTTCCCGAATTTTCGGAGCTTTCGGAGTATTTTTCGTGGCTTAACTACTAATTCTAAACTTTTCTAGAATTATTTTATCAATGAAAATAATTAATTCCGAAAATAATAAATCTCTTATTAGTTTTTCCAACGTCAAAGCCCATAATAAATCCCAAAAACCATATAGTTATTTACTAATGGGCTTTAATAATTAATTAGGCCTATTAGTAAAGATGAAGGTTGCAAATCAATTAGTACCATATCGCTAGTTGACGTGGAGCTGTGGAGTTTCTCTCCCTATATATTTGTACCAACTCTTAGGTTGAGCACACCAAATACTACCATATGGGAAGCCTCTAGTTTGGGGATTCCTAAGGTAGTAAAATTATATTTTATCCTTTCTCTACACGTTGCCCCTTCGTCATCAGAAGTCGAGCACCATGCCCTGGTAGCACACGACACCGTTCGTCTTCCAATGTCGTGGCTTGCCATGCTAGTTCCTTCCGCGAGACATGGCTGAAGTCGTTGTTGGCACTTGAGTTGTCCATGGACGGTACATATCTACTCATCTCCTTTAAACCTCTGTTTTTCTTGCTAACTCCCAATATTTATAGTTAATCCCGCTTAAATCATTTGGCGTTGATCTTTGTAGCTCCGTTTTGCTCTGTTCGTTAGTTTCATACGTAGCAGCAATGTTAATTCGTCACATGTTTTATAATTTAATTAGTAATTGTTATGGGTACGATTAGCTTTCTATTTTTTTTAAAAAAATAATAACATATGAGTTACACTTCAATAAGTTATACGCAAGTGTGAAAACAATTTGATTGCTATCACTAATGTGTTCTGAAATTAAAATTTGATTAAATTAACTCACGTCATATGCAATTGAAATGGATGCTTTCATATATTTATTTTCTTTAACAACTTAAGTTTAACTAATCTGAAAACTACTTAAATATTTTTAAATAAAATATGATTAGTTTTACCTTGGCTTTCTAAACATAATTTGACTTAACTCAATTTAGGTATTTTTCCCTGTAGTATCTTATACATATTATATATATATAAATAAAATAAATAAAACTCGTAGTTTTCTTTTTCTCGTAAAATAAATTTTATGGTAGTCGTTTAGTTCTATTACGCTCTCATTAGCGTGCTTTTTACGTCTGTGTGCTGGTGGCGATACGTAGATTAGTTTCAAATCTTTTTATTGTTTGGTGTTTGTTCTAATTTAGTTCTATTATTTGCTTTGTGTATGTTTGGCTCCGATTGCTTGTGTGTTTCTATTCGATGATCGAGTTTAGTCGGTGAGCAACTCGTGGTGATCAAGAGCGTTTCGGTGATCAAGATCAAAGCTTTGGCAACAAGTGAGACCAGCAGGACCAAAAGGATAAGCAAGAGCAATTGGATTGAGGCAAGTATAGCATTTGGATTTTATTTCTGTGACCATGATCGTGTGACTAGATTAATGTTAAGTAATAAATGATAAAAATGACTTTTTAGCCACTTGATGATTTGTCTGTACGTGATCACCCGGGACAACAGTGCAACCATGAGGGCTATAATGGCTCTGGCTTTAGCTCAGTATGAAGACCTTTTCTAGCTTGTTAGAGGTTACCCGAGAGGGCGGAGGGGCTGAACCGACACGGGTATAGTGCGAGCCCCTGTCCCTATGTGTATAGGCTGCGCGTCATTGTGCCATTCGGAAGGGGGGTATCTATATCTGCTCGCAAAGGAAACCTTGCGGCCCTAACATGTTAGACGAACTTTTGAAAGGCTTCATAGTGATCCCTGCCGACCTTCCTTGGAAGTGGGTTAAGAGGCTGATCACCTCGGGCGAAAGGGTAAATCATGACTCATGGGTAAAGATGTGCAACCTCTGCAGAGTGTTAAAACTAGTATACTAGCCGAGCTCACGGTCAGGAGCGGCCTTGGGGACATCTACATTAAGGATGATGATTCTTGTGTGTTAAATATGCTCAGTGTTTATTGTTTAATGCTTTACATTATTTATGTCACACTGATCATGAGATTGTGGGAGCTATACAATCTAGTTGCTATACTTGTTGAGTTCGACATGGACTCACTCTTGCTATTTCCCCAAACCTCAGGAGAAGTTTAGGCTTGTGATCAACGAGTCAGTTGGATCCTGTAGAGAGAAGTTAATACCCGAAGTTTGGAGTTGTCTATCCGCTGTTTGCTATCACAGGTTATATCTTTTATACTAAGTACGTTATATATTTATGCATTATCTTTTGATATTACCCCTTATTTGTAGCTATATGTGGGATTTGACTTCTAAAACTCACATATGGTGCGTATCTGATTTGTCCTTAAAATCGGGTATTACAAAGTGGTATCAGAGCAATGCTGGCTGTAGGACGCAAGCCTAGTTAGAAATTGGTCGTCTTAAGGTTTTGGAATTGTCATAAAATCCTTGCTCTATAAACCTTGGTACTTTCATCCATACTATATCCCTATCCTTGCTATTTGTCTCTACCTTGTTGCTTATTTTAAAAGTACTTGTTTTCACCTTCACTCCTTGATTTGGTATGCTTTTAGAACCTTTTCTTATCACCTTCTTGCGTCTTTGAAATATAAGTTTTACGATCTCTACCCTTACTATGAAGAGAACGATAGTATCGCAAGTTGAGTGAAGTGTGAACCTTCGATGCTTAGTTGGTTTGTTATTATGTTTATGCTTGATTTGGATCTTTGTAATGAGTGCAGTGATTTTGTGGGATTTCTCCACAATATCATTTAGTTTATAGGCCTAAGGCATAAGGATTAATGAAATAAGTAGTTGGGTATGGCTATCTTCTGTTTCTGTCCTTTGCTGTTTTCTGGAGCAGTCTGCAATGATTCTGGTGTATCTTCAAGATCTGATCGTGAAAAGTTTATCCAATTTTTCTGGGAACAACTAGACTTCAATATATTTCTCTGACCACAAGAATCACCCTCATAGCTGTTATGGTTTGGAAGTTACAAAAATCACAAAATGATACATATGTTCTGTCAGGAATCTGGACCAGTTTTGGTTGCCTAATATTTGAGACCAATATAACTATAGAATTTGGAAAAGTGTTCTATAGAAAAGATGTACACAATTTGATAATCTTTCCAACGGTATAAGATGGAACTTATTTGGATAAGTAGAACCTGAGATATGATATTTACAATTGGATGTTTCTGTTCTGTATCAAAGTCTGGGCAGTTTTGGTATTCCCCATTTTCGGCCAACTTGAAATCAGAAGATGGGAAAGAGTTGTATACGAAAGTTGTAGAGGATTTCATAAGCTTTTAAACAATATAAGGATCATCTGCAGATGATTTAAGGAGCTCTAGATATAATTTCTGGAAGTTATTACACCTTGGCTGAGACATTATCAGGAAGGATATTATAATTGGCTATTTTACCTAAACTTAAAGACAGAACCTAAGAAGGTCTTCTACGTGAAAGTGGTAGAGAATTTCATAAGTTTTCTAATGATATAAGCTATAACTCTATTGGAATAACAGAATATGAGTTATACCTATTTTTCTATGCTGGTGTTTTTCATATCGCGGGAAAATTTCAGGATACATGTTTATTCTCTTGCACATAAGCTCTTTGGGATGTCATGAGTTCTCAATGTTAGCTAACTTGTCTAGAAAACATGGAAGATACCTTTCTTGTGCCCTAGTTGACTTTTCATAAGGGGGGTAGCCTAATTAAAGGAGTTACAATGAGAAGGATTGGCTAATGTTGGATCATATATGAGGATCACAAGTGTTCGGTGAATTTGGTTTTGTTTCAAGATATCATCTCTTTTAGAGAATATCAATGGAGGTATATGTCATTGCTGATACTCATAGATTGAGAGTTATGCTTATGAGGATCAGATGACACCAAAGTCTACAAAGTTATACATACAATGTGAGAGTGAAACAACTTGATTGTGATAAAGGTACCAATAGATGGAACATAGTGATGAAACCAACCTTGGCTCAAGAGACTCGGTACAACGAATTTAAAAGACTATATGATGTGTAGCGTCTAAAAAGGATAGGAGAAATAAGTTTAAAGAAGGATCGTACCTACTACACTACACTAGGTGTCTCGTCAATATTTTAGGAATACTTGAGGCTACTTGGAGTAAGAGAGTGGAATCATTGCAATGAAGATATAACTACTCAAGAAAGTGAACAAGATTCAAAATATACATCTCTTTGATAACCGTCTTCCGAATCTCGAGGACGAGATTCATCTTAAGGGGGGTAGAATTGTAACACCCTAAAATTTACTCCTTTTGAAATATAGATAAAATTATTTAATTTTGTATTTTTGTGCTCATAAAAATATAGGAAAAATAATATTTTCATTAAATTAAAATTTATCATAAGGCATAGCAATATTATTATGCATACATGCTGGTGCATATGTTTTGATGTGATGCTTGTTGCTCCTTTATGTGTTGATAGTAAGAAAAATATTTAAAATACGTTTAGTACATCGATCTTCCTTATTCGGCACGTATTTATCTTTTATCTACAACCAAATTCCTTGTTTCTAAGCTCAAATTTTTATTAGAACCTTCCTAAAATATTTTCTTTATCACTCAAAGCACTTCTTTTAGTTCCTCGTCCATCAAGCAATCTCTACAAACTTTTCGGAAATTTTTCCATCTTCTGTTCTCACTTTTCTCTGAGCATGATCTAATTTTTAGATGCTCTAAACAATCTTATCATGAGCTCTAAAAACTTTATTCGGGTTCCCCATGTTCTATAATATCTCTGAGAATTTTTCCCGAATTTTCGGAGCTTTCGGAGTATTTTTCGTGGCTTAACTACTAATTCTAAACTTTTCTAGAATTATTTTATCAATGAAAATAATTAATTCCGAAAATAATAAATCTCTTATTAG